>NC_081550.1:7962181-7975148 GCF_901000735.1 Corylus avellana
AATCTGGTTTTGATTAATTTTTTTATTTTTTATTTTTTGAAAAAGTGACTTGCGTTGACCCAATGGTGACCCTGCTGTTGGCCTTGAGTCACAAACAATAAAAAAAAAGGGGGCATTTTGTGAATTTCATGCCCTTTATCGATACACTAAATTGTGAGTTTTTTAACTTTGGAGAAGGAGACATTACAAAAGTGATGATCAAAGTTAAGAGGAGTTGAGTATAGTTTTCCCTTAAATTTAACCTTCAAATAACCAAACTTAACAAAAATCGTAATAAGATCATTTATATACCATAAAATGGAGCTTGCTCTGTTCTCAAATCCTTTTCAAATGCATTAGAAGTGGCCTAGTACATATGCCTTTTCCTAAATTGTCTACAAGAAACATGTCAAGATGTTGACGAGAAACTTGAACAAATAGTTTTCTGGGTGGAGGAGTTCAGAGCTGGCCAAGTTGAGATTTCGTGGGAGAAGATGACTGTAGTAGAGTATGCTGCTCACAGAGGTTGCTGGTTTATCCACTACCGTTATCACTAGCCTCACTAGTGATCGAAGCATCAATGGGAAAAATGTCTGCATGCAAGACACCAAAACCATAATAAAAAATCATTAACATGACAACAACATAAACACCCAGAAACAAACACGTCTTAGGATTCTTGTGTGTGTCATGCACGTCACGAGAGAGAGAGAGGGAGGGAGCATACCATGGCTATGAATATTTTTTTTGGTTAGAAATAATGAGATTTTTTCCTGATAATAAAAAAAAGGGAAAATAGAAGAGGTTGCAGTAGATTCAAAATGTTGGGTTTTGAATACGTTGTTGCTCTATTTTGTATGGTAAAGCTTGATAAAACCACAACAGGATGGCATCATGATAAAAATTCAAGTTATTGGTCTATTTTGTAATAGCTTCTATGTTCCACTAATGGTTTTTGTTACAATAGTAATACTTACATTTTCTTTTGCTTTTTCTCAATTTCAACTGTTTGTTTTCAACAGTAAGGATCATAAATTGCCCTATGTTGACGTCTATGCCAATGTTTCCACATCTTGAAAGAAAGTTGGTCCTGAGGTATGCAAGCTCGAAACTACTGCAACAAACAATGATGATGAATATGGCAGTACCACAAAGCCCAACGCCAACAACAATAGGCTCATCTTCATCCAATCCTCTCTCAAAATTGAAGTTTATAGACTTAGATTCCATTGCTACCACCACATCTTTTTCTAGTTGTTTATAGATTCTCTCATGAATTACTCTTCCTCCAGCACATGAATTCGGACATCACAGCTACTCAATTTAAAGAATACCAGACAGCTACCTAAAGAAAGAAATGCAGAATCAATCAGTTCCTGATTGCCTTCACATGTTTCAATGATACGCTTTGTGCTTTTAAAACCTTCACCGAAACATAATTAATATAATTTCAAATTCAACCAAACATCTTGTATTAGTTCAATTCTACTCTTAAAAGAAACATTTTTACCCCCTTTTTTTTTTTTTATCGACATATTAGACTTTGGAATTGAATAGAAGCATTAATTTCTCCAAATTCATTTACGAGAGAAGGATAGAGAGGGCAAAGCTGTGCCTGTTGCCAGTGCCAGTGAAGATCAAGCAGATGCTGATCTTCAGCTAGCTCTCATATGCCTCCTTCATTTGGCTTAATCCAGAGGACGATACATCTACACCATTATTAACAACAACAATGACAACCCTGTCTTTTTTTCACTCACAAATGCTGAAAAGCAAGACAAAAAACTAAAATCTAAGTAACCAAGCAACAGAAAATAATAATAACAACCGTGTAGAGGCCAATATGGGCTTCATCCCACTACTCAGCGCCCAATCCTCCTACACGGTACAACTCGCACACCATGGTATAGGAGTGGGCAAAAATTCAGAAGAGCAACTTAACTTACTGTCTTTTGTTTGAGACGACAATAGTGAGGTGGTGGGAAGAGCAAGAATAGAGGCTAATTGTTTCTCCAGATATGTGAAGAATCATGAATTCAGATCCCTAGATTTTTTAATATGCTCGAAATCCTCTGTTTCTTCTGCTTCTGCATCTGAAATTTAACAACAAAGAAATATGAAGAAAATGATAGTGAAGAAGATGCGTACTTAAATTTCCATGAAGGATTAAGACAAAAGGATGAGTATATACCTGAATCAGTCGAAGATGCGTGGGTGTTTAATCGTGTAATACTAAATGTGGAATGTGAGCAATATTGGGCCAATCCTCACCCACTTCTTTCTCGCATCTTTGCAATAAGACGGGACAGTAAAAAATTGTCAAACTCTGCAAAGACGTCAGGCTACGCATTCCTTCGGGCAGTGATGTCAAACTGGAACAAAAAGAAATCTCAAACACTTGAAGTGATGTGCAGTTTCGGATCCAATCTGGTATAGCCGTCAAATTTTTACATGATGAAATCGTGAGCTTTTGTAGAGTGGTAACATGTTGAAGCCCCAACGGGAGAGTCACCAATTTTGGAAGACTTGAAAAGTTCAAAGACAAGAGGCTCTTAAGGCTTTGCCATTGCATCCCATCCTCATCATTGGCTAGCTCAAGCTCAAGACAATTCTCAATATTCAAGTCTTGAAGGGTAGTGAGATGTCGTATACCTAGGAAAAGAGACTTTAATCTATCGCAATCAGATATCCTCAAAGACTCGAGAGAAGTGAGGTTCTTCAACCACTCCTCTGGCAGCGTTTCTAGATCCGCAATGGAAACTAATTCTATAAACTTCAATTTTGAGAGAGGAGTGAATGAAGAGGAGCCTATTGTTGTTGGTGTTGGGCTTTGTGGGGCTGCCCCATTCATCATCATTGTTTGTTGCAGTAGCTTCGAGCTTGCATGAAGGAACAACTTTTTTTCAAGATGTGGAAACATTGGGATGGACGTCAACATAGGGCAATCTATGATCTTTAATGTTGAAAGACAAGGAAATGAAGGGAGTAAACAATGCGCTGTCATCGATGTTTCCGTTGTTATTTCAACAGAATTATCACGATCACTATTGGCCTCCACAGAAGAATGCCTCCTCCTCCACCACCCTTTGAGATTAAAGCATTGAAGGAACCCGATTTCCTTGAGAGATGGGAAAAATGGTATTGGTGCCGATGAAGAAGAAGAGAACTCATTGTCGACTGATATGTACTCCATAGCTTGCATATTTTCAAGAAAAAGATACTTGAGAGAAGGCAATTGACTCAATGGTGGCATATATTGGCAGTTTGTACAATGACATAATTCAAATCTAACCAGATTTGTGAGTGACAAAAGCCAACTCGGAAGCCTTGAACTCATATGGTTTGACTCAAAACGAAGCTCTCTCAGATTTGGGTGCGGTTGAAGGTCTTCCAATAACAATTCAGCATCAACATCAACATCCGAGTCATTGACACCTCCAAGAGACCACTGTAAAGTCAAAGCATGAAGATGTTTTTTCTCCTTTAAATTTGCAGCCTTACATTCTGACGCAACATCTTTTCCATCTCTCAAATTTGTAATCTCTAACTTTCCTCTTAGGTTAGTTAGTCCGTTTAGTTCTTTTAACCCACCGCTATCATTAGAGAGAGGATCCCAGTGTATCACAAATTTTGATAACGTTTGAAGATTAGTTAATTTTCCCAGTCCACGTGGCATATAATTCAAATTATAACACTTTTCTATATCAAGATGCCTGAGGTGGACTAATTTTTGCATGTCTTCCGGCAACTCTTCAAGATTGTAACAAGAACATAGTATCAGTGTTTGCAAATTATGCAACTCGGTTATAGAATTGGATAGCTTCTTGAGGTTGTAGTTATCACAAAGATCAAGATATCTTAAATGCTTCAACATCCCAATAGAGCTTGGCAGAAAAAAAAAACTTGTTTTGTTGGACAGACGCAACACGCGCAAGAGCTTGAAACTTGAAACAATTGCTTCACAATATGACTCACCACCCGCAAAGTAGTTCGGAGGGTGACAAAGAAATGTTCGTATCCGACTTGCTTTACACAATGAAGCTTTAATTGATAAAGTACTGATATTGCAACCAATTGATAAATGACGAATTTTTTCATCAAAGTTCATCTCCTTATCATCTAATGTGGTGATCAACGATCCTGCCTCTAAACTGGCAAGATCATGCATGAGATCATGCATTTTGCAATGAGTTATGTTATCAAACTCATCTGTTTCAGCTTCTTCAAAGAATGATCTCCAAAGTAAATCCATAAAATATTCATTACCAACATCTTCCAAGCATCGACTTTGACCTGATGACTTGACAAACCCTTGTGCTATCCAAAGCTTGATCAGTTTTGATTTATCAATGTAGAAATCTTTTGGGAACAAACTGCAATAAGCAAAGCAGTGCTTCAAATGTGATTGAAGTTGATCATAACTTAGCTTCAGAGTTGGTAAGATGTCAGTTTCATTTTGAGGTACTTTTGAGAGTTTATCATTCTTAAAATTCGACCACTCTATTTCTGGTTTTTTGAATAGTAAACTTCCAATTGTTATTATGGCTAGAGGGACACCTGAACACTTTTTTAGGATCTCCCTCCCAATTGCAGCGATGCTTGAATTCTCCCCCGGCTCTTGTCCTTTCTCAAAGGCCATCTGCATAAATAAAGACCACGACGCGTGTTCCTGTAAACCCTCTAAGGAGTATGATTTAACTGTCCCGCAAATGCTTGCAACTCTTTCAGTGCGAGTAGTCACCAATATTCTACTGCCTCTTGCACCACCCATCAGCACTTCTTTCAATTCGGACCATTTTCTATGATCTTCATTCCACACGTCATCCAACACAAGTAAGTATTTCTTTCCATCGATTTCGTTTTTAAGATCGTTTACCAGTGTATTCATTTGAACGTTTACCGGTGTATTCATTTGAACACCTGGTCGTTTCGACGTTTTTGCGGATTCTAAGATTTTCCCAACAATATCTTTAACATTGAAGGGATCAGAGACACACACCCACATTTTGAGCTGAAAATGTTTTTGGATTTGCTCATCATTGAATATGAGTTGAGCCAATGCAGTCTTTCCTAATCCACCTATGGCAACAATTGGAAGGATTGAAACATCATCTTCAACGTTAGAGTCCACCAGACGGTCTGTAACCACCTTCTTATCATCCTCTCGACCAATAATTGACTTCTCACGAACAAAAGAATAGGTCTCCCGACTCGCAACTCGAGTCTCTGCATTGCATACCACCAAGTCCAAGCTCACCCGATCAGCGTGGATGGCATCTAACCTCTTCCTAATCGCCTTAATCTTATGGGCCAGTTTATGACGATAGACAAGCGAGTTAGATTTGGAAAAGAAAATGCATACCTTTTTGGCCTTCTTATCACGGGTCATTATTTCCCTTCGTAGAACTTCAGTAGAAACATCATCCAGCAAGTCATCCGCATCATAAAAGACATCTCTCAGCTTCCCGAGCCAATCTTTGACTGCTTCGCCGTCTCTTGCAGCCTGTTTCTCCTCCGCATCCAAAAGCACAGCTTTGATTCTTGAAACGGTGTTCTTCAGGCGTTGAAGCTCACCTTTGACACCCCTTAGCAGTCCGATCTCTTTGTCAGCCAGTGAACTCAAAGTATCAATGATCCGCTCGGCAGCTCCGAACACAAGTTGCTCTGCCATTTCTTGAATGTGAGTGAAGGAATTCTCAAAAGCTCTCTTGAAGGTTTGTTTGCTGTGAGTAGAAAGTGTTTGCACGCTCGGCCACCTTAAACATTTATATTGAACTCAACTCCCTGACTCCGTTAGTTCCAAATTAACGTCTGTTATCACAAGAATTTAAATTATGGGTTTTTAATTTTAATTGAAAAAGTTCAAAGTTTCAGATATAATTTGAAATCACTTTTTTAAAAATTTGAGAGATATTTTATTTATTGTTTACATGCATAAATATTTATTGAAAAATGAAATTTGATTGATATTTCTCTTAAAAATGATGTATCAATAAAAAGTGATAAATGTAAAATTTATCTTTATAATTGGCTTAAATTACAAATCGTTTGTTACGATATAAAAAATAATTAAGAGATTTTCGAGGTAAGTTAAAATAATAATTTAGTCTCTGTAATTAAATTAAAAGTGATATTTATTATCATTTTATTAGTGATAACAAGGCACAACAACAGAATTCGTGTACTTTGATAAAATTTGTAATTTAAGTCAATTATAAAAATTAATTTTATATTAATCCCACAATAAAAATAAATTATTAAATTAGCACATGTAGATAAGTGTATTTATATGTATTAAGATTTAAATTAAGTATATACTTAATTCAAATGATAAAATTTTAATAATAATTATTATGAATTAACAAAAAAAAAAAAAAAAAAAAGATGAATTAAGCATTTGTGAACAAGTTCAAAGACATTAAAAATAACTTAAATAAGTTTAAATATATTATCTAATTCAATTATGAGCTGGAACTCAAATGATGTACAAAACAAGATTCCTGGATTCGCGCAGTCACGAACAGTCCCGATGGCCGCTTAAAGTCCATTCCGCGGCCAAAGGCGTTACCATTTGTCGTCTTAAAACAATTACTTTATTATTGTTTATCTTTGGGTGGAAAACAACTCAACTTTGTCCCAAAAGAAATGTTTTAAATTATCATTTGTCGTGTCAATTTGGGTCGGCGGCTCTTAAACAAATTTACTTTTTCTTTATCTTTGGGTGGTGGAAAACAGCTCAACTTTAATCCAAAAGAAATGTTTTTAAATTAGCGTGACAGCTCAACTTTATGTTATTTTTCATTTTTTCGTAAAAAATATTTATGTTATGTTTTTTCTTTTTCTTTTTTTTTTGTCGTTTACGACCAAAAAAAAAAAAAAATTCATTTTGCTTAAATCGCTCCGTAACTAAGAGGATTCTAATAAACTCTCTATTTTTTAGTTAAAATTTGACTAAAAATTCATTTTTTTTCTAGTTTAACTAGTAAAACATAATAAATTCTCTAAATTTTACTCTATTATATTTAAATATAATTTTTATTCTATCTTAAAGAAAGCAGATAAACTCAACTTCATTCTCATTGTATATATAGGTAAAGAGTTACAATTATAATTAAGTTTGACAAATTCAAACTGGATACAAACTAGGAGAACTAATACAATACAAACAAGCAAAATAAATACAACTAGAACACTAAAAGGGAACAGATGAAAACAAGGGAAAAATATAATTTAGGCCCCCAAACTACCAGTCATTTTCAATTTACCCCCTCAATGTTTAAAATATAATAAAGTAGGCCCCAAACTACCATCCAGTTTCAATTTGGTCACTCTGTTAGTCATTACCGTCAAATAGGATAAAAAATTTGAGTAATGCTAGGGACCATCTTTTTATCTTCCTAAAGTTGATGTGTCTTTTAAAATCATCATTGGATCAAAATTCAAGTATGATTCATCTAAAATTTAATTGTGATTTTAAAAGCCACATCAATTTTAAGAGAATAAAAAGATAGTCCATAGCATTACTCGAAAAATTCAATACAACGTCATTTTGGCAAGATTAAGTTACTAAAATGCCATTTTGGAATAAAATATCAATTTAAAAAAGGCCCCCAAAAACGACGTCGTTTGGCAAACCCTAAAACAAATTAAATAAAAGTTAATTAATTAAAAAAAGGGGCTGTGGGGTGGCCGCCCAGCCACCTCCATGGGGTGGCCGGCGGGCCACCCCATAGGCCATGGGGGTGACAAGTGAGCCACCCCTAGGCCTATGGGGTGGTCGGCCCCCCAAAACGACGTCGTTTGACAAACCTTAGAAAAAAAAAAATTTTAATTAAATAAAAATAATAAAAATAATCAATTAAAAAAGGGGTTGTGGGGTGGCCACCCAGCCATCTCCATGGCTGGGGGTGGCTCGCCGGCCACCCACAATCTCACATCTGAGTTGATTTAAGATCTCGTCACTTTGAGTGGGTTCTTGCTATGTAGTTGATTTTGCTACAGATTTTATTGATTTGATCAATGAATGCCTCTGTTTAGGAAATCTCTATTTAGTTGTCTGGCTCTGTTTGAGTTTCGGTGGCCATGGATTTGGTCATTAGACAATCACTTGCTGGGTTGTCTTTGAGTTTCGGTGGCCGTGGATTTTCAGTAGGTGTTTGTTTCTTGATGAAGTTTTGTTTTTGTTGGGTTGAGAAATATTTAATTAAAGTTGAGACCTTGATGTTTTGTGTTTGTAAATTAGCGTGACAGCTCAACTTTATGTTATTTTTCGTAAAACAAATTTATGTTTTTTATTTTTTATTTTTTATTTTTTTGTCGTTTGTAAAATCAACATCATTTTCTTAAAATATATATATATATTGCTTAAATCGCTCTGTAAATAAAGAGGATTCTAATGAACTCTCTATTTTTTAGTTAAAATTTGACTAAAAATTCTTTTTTTCTAGTTTAACTAGCAACTATGCAACAGTAAAAAATAACAAACTCTCTAAATTTAACTCTATTATATTTAAATATAATTTTTATTCTATCTTCATTCATATTTTATTCTCAAAAACACCCTCACAAAGTTACAAACGCATACAAGTGAAGGAGAGAGAATGCGTTTTAGAGCATCCGAAAAGAAGTTTTAGAGCATCTATAGTAGATTTTTCAAGTTTATTACTCAAAATAGCTAAACAATTATAAATTTCTATTTTAACTATTTATTTTTTCGAAGCACTCTCATCAACTTTAACATTCTAATTATTTATTTTCATTCTTTTATTTAAATATTATTCTTCAAAAAAAAAAATTATTCTTTCTCTAACAATCATATTTTTGAATATTCGTCTTTTTAGAACCATCATATCTTTTTAATATTTGTCTTATGTTAACGGTTATATTTATTAAAAATATTTTAATAATTATTTTTTTTTTAAGTGAATAATTAATTAATAATTAGTATAAAATGACAAAAGAAATAAAAACATTAATTAAGCATTTGTGAACAAGTTCAAGCTCATTAAAATAAATGAATTAAATACGTTTAAATATTTCAATAATAAGCTGGAACGCCGAACACGTTACCATTTGTCGTTTCTATTTGTGTGGGCGGCTCTTAAAACAATTTCTTTATCTTTTTGGTGGAATACAGCTCGACTTTATCCCAAAACAAATGTTTTAAATTAGCCTGACACGTCACGCGTGACCCAAAAGCCAAAACAAAGTTTTTTTCTTCTCTCTATAATATATATATAGTTTTATTTTAGGGAAAACTTCATTTTCACCCTCTGAACTTTCATTCGATTTTACAAATCCCCCTTAAACTTTTAAATCTCTCATTTTTTACTCTTGAACTTTCAATTAGAACCATTTCGTTAATTTTAGCCATTAAAAATACATAAAAAAGACCAAAATGTCCTTAATTTTCATTTTTTTTTAAATAAAAAAACGTTTTGGAATGTGAAATTTTATACAAAAATCAGGGGTATAAACGTCATGTAACGTTTAAAATCTAACGGAGGGGTCTACATTGAGAGTAATTAAAAATTTAGGGATTCAAAATGAGAGATTTGAAAGTTCAAAAAAAAATTATAAAATTGAGTAAAAGTTCAGGAATCAAAATAAAGTTTTCCTTTTGTTTTATTAAACTAAAACAACGTAGTTTAGGGAAAGACAATTGAAGTCAATTTACTGGACATTATTTCAAGGCAATTGAAGTCAATTTTTTTTTTTTTTTTTTGTTATTGCCCAAAGTTTATAAATAGATGCATTTTTCAAATTAGAATTCAATTTATAAAGATTTGTATTATCCAATGTTTACAATTCAATTTGTATTTTTATATTACAATTTACAAGTCTATTTAGTTCATTAATTGGATTAAGCCTTCTAAAAAAGCCCATAAAAAACTTTAAAATATATATATATAAATTAAGTTCATGGTTAACAAAAAAAAAAAAAAAAAAAAAAAAGCCTAAAAAAGAGTCCAAAATGGAAAGCAGTTACTACAAAAAAACAGCCCGTACATGTGCAGTTATCGGCGAATTTCATAAAGTGTGAATGCGGTTACTAAAATTCGTTCTTCGCAAAGTGCATATGCGAAATAAATGCATTATCCATTCCATTCATATGGTGCCGTTTACATCCCTAAATGTATATATGTATATTGAGCTAACTAGTAAATGATAAATTGAAATAAAGGGGTATTATCCATTTATATAGTCGCAGTTCACACCCTCAAATGATATGCACATTTATTAAACTAGTAAACGATTTTTTTTTTTTTTTTTGCTTTTTAAATTGGAATCAGGGATGCTCAGTAGGCCAGTTATAATTGGTCCGCCCGCCAAGCTCCACCAACCCTAATTAAGGTAATGGACAATTTTTTTTTTTTTTTTTCATTACTCATGGAAGTTGGATCTTTTTAAACAAAAACCACCCAAAGCAGGCAAATAGCGAGTTAACCCATAAAAGTAATGAACAAATTTTATTTTATTTTTTCATTACTCATGCAGGTTGGATCTTTTTCTTTATAAAAAACCACCCAAAACGGGTAAATAGCAATCAGGAATGGGTATCAGTTCAGTTCGGTAGAGCCATTTTCAGTTCGGTTAATTAAAATTGTCAGTTAGATCAGTTAATTCATCGATTACATTTCTATAAGGATTTATTTCGAAAGTTTCGGTTGAACGGATTCTTTGGTTAAAATTGGTTCGGTTAATTGGTTAACCATAGGAATTTTTAATTGTGCTAAAAATTGATTGTTTTGGGGGCCTAAATTGTTTTTTTTTTTGGGCTAAAATAGCTTATTGAACCAAACAAATTTTAAATGGACCCATTAATTAGCACAATAAGAGTCCACTATATGTATGTTCTACTAATAAATTGGTCATAGAATCCACAAACTAATATGTTCCACTAAAAAACACCTAGCTAATGCCCTCGTAATCATCATTGTACTAAAAAAATATTTATTCTCGGTTAATTCAGTTAACCAACAAAAAAATATTTGTACCAATTAATCGAATGGAAGTTAATATTGGTTCGATGCATTTACATGATTGCATGCTGGCCCGGTAGAAGTAACTCGAGCTTCGATAGGATAAAAAGCAGGATCTTGCTTCTTATTCTTACCTATGGTGCTAACTTGGGAAAATTAGCGTAGGAAATTGGAGGTTCCTGGGCCTCTTTCAAACAATAGAGTTTGAGAATATAATTTGCATGCCTTCTTATTAAAGGATCTCCTCTTTAAATAGAGGAAACTAAATCTTCTTGGAATTGAGTTCTAGAACTTAGAATTCAACTCCTACAATGACACTTACTCATTCACGTGGAATTCAATCCAGTGAGGATTATTTGTAATTTAAACTAATAGAGATAACCTAAGACTTGAAAATAAGATAACTTGATAAGTGCTGCACTATTATCTAATGCAATACATATCCTAACTCAATTTAAATAAAAGACTCCAACTAATAATAAGATAAAGCAAAGCATAAACCTAAGGATGCTATATCTTAATTAAAAGACTCTAACTAACGAATCCAGTATGCAAGACTCCTTCTCACTTTCCAATACCTCCTCTTATAACAGGAGTATAGTATTTCTCTTTCCCATATCCAATATAACATGGAACATTAAGGGAGTAGTTTGTTTGAAGCATCCAACAAACTTCCATCACCTTTCCATATATATTTTAACAACAGTATCAATCCGACCATCGAGGAGGCTGGAATCCTGGGGGAGGGGGATGGGGAGGAGGCCTGGAGGGGGAGGGTGTGACGTTCCACATCAACTAGGTATGGAGATAGAAATGTGCTTATATGTATACTTACACCCTTCATGATAATAACGCGTTTTAAAGCTGTGATGGTCATAATCCCATCAAAACTCCACAGTTAATCGAGCCTATGAGAGAGTAATATAAAGATGAGTGACATCCTAATAAGTCTGGTTTAGGGGAGCCAACCAGGCCTAAAAACTTCCATCACCTTTCCAATTATTGGCTTGAACAAATAATGGTAGCTCTCGTCATCAATCTCATCATCTAATGGAACATTAAGGCAGTAGTATTTCCTTTTCCCATATCCAATATCCAATGGAACATTAAGGGAGTAGTTTGTTTGAAGCATCCAACAAACTTCCATCACATTTCCATATATATATTTTAACAACAGTATCCATCCAACCATTGAGGAGGCTGGAATCTTGAGGGATGGGGGGAGAGGCTGGAATCCTGGGGGAAGGGGAGGCTGTAATCCTAGGGGAGGGGGCTGGAATCCTAGAGGGGAGGGGGAGAGGCTCGGAGGGGGAGGGTGTGACGTCCCACATCATCTGGGTATGGAGATGGAAATGTGCTTATATGTATACTTACACCCTTCATTACAACAATGAGTTTTAAAGCCGTGATGGTCATGATCCCATCAGAACTCTGCAATTAAGCGAACTTATGCAAGAGTAGCATCAAGATGAATGACCTCTTAAGAAGTTTGGTTCGGGAGAGCCAAAAGCGAACAATATTATATGTTAATGAGGTGTGGTGTTACAAACGATATCGAAGGCATTGTCCAGCCTGAGATGGGGGAGCATGCATAAAGTCCATGAGTGTCACTAGCGGACACTCGTTGGGACGTTAAGAATGGACTAATCCCATGAGGGTCGCTAGCGGGGACGTTGGGTCCTAAGATGAGTGATTGTGATGTTCCACATCGCTTAGGTATAGAGATGAAAATGTGCTTATATGTATACTTACACCTTTTATGACAATAATACATTTTAAAGCCGTGATGATCATGATCCCATTAGAATTTCACAGTTAAGCAAGCTTGGAAAGTCTGGTTCGAAGAAACAAAAAACAAGCAATATTGTGTGTCAATGAGGTGGGCCTGGTGGGGTGCTATAGAGGGGAGGAGGCTGGAAAATTGGGCAAGAAAATGTGATGGGCCTAGTGGGCCACTTTGCCTTGGCATAGCCTCTCAGCTTGAGCCCCTCAATTTTCATATCCCC
>NC_081550.1:7975248-7997595 GCF_901000735.1 Corylus avellana
ATACTTGAGAGAAGGCAATTGACTCAATGGTGGCATATATTGGCATTTTGTACACCGATATAATTCAAGTCTAACAAGATTTGTGAGTGACGAAAGCCAACTCGGAAGCCTTAAACTCATACAGTCGTATAATTGAAAACGAAGCACTTTCAGATTTTGGTGCGGTTGAAGGTCTTCCAACATCAATTCAGCATCAACATCAACATCCGAGTCATCAACATCAACATCCGAGTCCGAATAATTGATACCTTCGTCACAAAGCCACTGTAAAGTCAAAGCATGAAGATGTTTTTTCTCCTTTAAATTTGCAGCCTTACATTCTGACGCAACATCTTTTCCATGTCTCAAATTTTCAATCCTTAACTGTCCTCTTAGGTTATTTAGTCCGTTTAGTTCTTTTAACCCACCGCTATCGTTAGAGAGAGGATCCCTGTGTATCGCAAATTTTGATAACGTTTGAAGATTAGTCAATTTCCCCAGTCCACGTGGCATATAATTCAACCTATGACACTCATCTATATCAAGATGCCTGAGGTTGACTAATTTTTGCATGTCTTCCGGCAACTCTTCAAGCTGGAAACAAGAAAATAGTAATAGTGTTTGCAAATTATGCAACTCGGTTATAGAATTGGGTAGCTTCTTGAGGAAGAAGTTATAAGAAAGATCAAGATATCTTAAATGCTTCAACATCCCAATAGAGCTTGGCAGAAAACGAATTCTCGGGCTGTGCTGCCTGTGCAAATCCAAGGTGCGCAAGAGCTTGAAACTTGAAACAATTGCTTCACAATATGACTCACCACCGTCATAGTAGTTCGTAGTGGGACGAAGAAATGTTCGTATCCCACTTGCTTTACACAATGAAGTTGCTTTACACAATGAAGTTGTAATTGATAAAGTACTGATATTGCAACCAATTGATACATGACGAATTTTTTCATCAAAGTTCATCTCCTTATCATCTAATGTGGTGATCAACGATCCTGCCTCTAAACTGGTAAGATCATGCATGAGATCATGCATTTTGCAATGAGTTACGTTATCAAACTCATCTGTTTTAGCTTCTTGAAAGAATGATCTCCAAAGTAAATCCATAAAATATTCATTACCAACATCTTCCAAGCATCGACTTTGATCTGATAACTTGACAAACCCTTGTGCTATCCAAAGCTGGATCAGTTTTGATTTATCAATGTTGAAATCTTTTGGGAACAAACTACAATAAGCAAAACAGTGCTTCAAATGTGATTGAAGTTGATCATAACTTAGCTTCAGAGTTGGTAAGATGTCAGTTTCATTTTGAGGTACTTTTGAGAGTTTATCATTCTTAAAATTCAGCCACTCTGTTTCTGATTTTTTGAAGCGTAGTAAACTTCCAATTGTTCTTATGGCTAGAGGGACACCTGAACACTTTTTTAGGATCTCCCTCCCAATTACAGCGATGCTTGAATTCTCCTCCGGCTCTTGTCCTTTCTCAAAGGCCATCTGCATAAATAAAGACCATGACGCGTGTTCCTTCAAACCCCTTAAGGAGTATGATTCAACTGTCCCGCAAATCCTTGCAACTCTTTCAGTGCGAGTAGTCACCAATATTCTACTGCCGCTTACACCACCCATCAGCACTTCTTTCAATTCGGACCATTTTCTATGATCTTCATTCCACACGTCATCCAACACGAGTAAGTATTTCTTTCCATCGATTTCTTTTCGAAGATAGTTTACCGGTGTATTCATTTGAACATCTTCTTGTTTCGAGTTTTTTGCGGATTCTAAGATTTTCCCAACAATATCTTTAACATTGAAGGGATCAGAGACACACACCCACATTTTGAGCTGAAAATGTTTTTTGATTTGCTCATCATTGAATATGAGTTGAGCCAATGCAGTCTTTCCTAATCCACCTATGGCAACAATTGGAAGGATTGAAACATCATCTTCAACGTTAGAGTCCACCAGACGGTCTATAACTGCCTTCTTATCATCCTCTCTACCAATAATTGACCTCTCGCGTACAAAAGAAAAAGTCTCCCGACTCACGACTCGAGTCTCTGCATCGCGTACCTCCAAGTGGAAGCTCGCCCTATCAGCGTTGATGGCATCTAACCTCTCCCTAATCGCCTTAATCTTATGGGCCATTTCATGACGATAGACAAGCGGGTTAGATGTGGAAAAGGAAATGCATACCTTTTTGGCCTTCTTATCATGGGTCATTATTTCCCTTCGTAGAGCTTCAGTGGAAACATCATCGAAGAAGTCATCTGCATCATAAACGACATCTTGTAGCTTTTCGAGCCAATCTTTGACAGCATGGTCTCCTGCAGCCCGTTTCTCCTCCGCATCCAGAAGTACAGCTTTGATTGTTGAAATGGTGTTCATCAGGCGATTAAGCTCATCTTCGACACCCCATAGCAGTCCGATCTCTTCGGCAGCCAGTGTAGTCAAAGAATTAAGGATTCGCTCGGCAGTTCCGAACAGAAATTGCGCTGCCATTTCTTGAATGTGAGTGAAGGAATTCTCAAAAGCTCTCTTGAAGGTTTGTTTGCTGTGAGTAGAAAGTGTTTGCATGCTCGGCCAACTTAAGCATTTATATTGAACTCAACTTCCTGACTCCGTTAGTTCTAAATTAACGTCTGTTATCACAAGAATTTAAATTATGGGTTTTTAATTTTAATTGAAAAAAGTTCAAAGTTTAAGATATAATTTGAAATCACTTTTTTTAAAAAAAAAATTGAGAGATATTTTATTTATTGTTTACATACATAAATATTTATTGAAAAATCAAATTTGATTGATATTTCTCTTAAAAATGATGTATCAATAAAAAGTGATAAATATAAAATTTATCTTTGTAATTGGCCTAAATTACAAATCGTTTGTTACGATATAAAAAATAATTAAGAGATCTTCGAGGTAAGTTAAAATAATAATTTAGTCTCTGCAATCAAATTAAAAATGATATTTATTATCATTTTATTAGTGATAACGTGGCACAACAACAGAATTCGTGTACTTTGATAAAATTTGTAATTTAAGTCAATTATAAAAATTAATTTTATATTAATCTCACAATAAAAATCAATTATTAAATTAGCACATGTAGATAAGTGTATTTATATGTATTAAGATTTAAATTAAGTATATACTTAATTCAAATGATAAAATTTTAATAATAATTAGTATGAATTAACAAAAGAAAATAAAAACATTAATTAAGCATTTGTGAAGAAGTTCAAAGACATTAAAAAGAACTTAAATAAGTTAAAATATATTATGTAATTCAATTATGAGCTGGAACTCAAATTATGTACAAAGCTTGTCGTTTCTTTTTGTGTCGGTGGCTCTTAAAACAATTACTTATTTGTTAATATCAGTCAGAATGCTGGGCCATTTCGTCTCCCATCTCAATCTCTCCCGCAAGACGTACGCAGACCAATAATGGAGGAGAGATAGAGAGAGACGATGACCATTGACAACCATAATTTTCAGGCAAGTGAAGGTAGCCGTGGTCATTGAGTGGTGGGGGAAAAGATTATGACATTGAGAAATTGATAGAAAATGGCAGAAGAAAAAGAAAGAGGAAAAGCTTGATAAATGATAACCCTTCTGTGGTTGTAAGTTGTAACGTGGATTTTAGGATATATACCTCATAAAAAAATTTGAAAAAAAAAAAAAAATCACCTGTATATGTTTGTAACTTTGTGAGGGTGCTTTTGAGAATAAAATATGAATGAAGAAAAAATAAAAATTATATTTAAATATAATTTTTAGAGAGTAAAAATTATATTTAAATATGAATGAAGATAGAATAAAAATTAGTGTATTATGAAAATTAGTGTATATTAGAGTAATTTTTAGGGTATGCAAATTGAGTTTGGGTCCGAACATATGATCACTGGAAGAAAATTAATTACCAAATCTCATTCAAATGTTATTTTTTTCCATGTTTGATCCAGAAAATTCTTCCAATGATGTACCAATCAAAATAAATTGATCTTTTTGTCTATTTAGGCTGATGGTCGTACTGCTCAGGCAGATTCCACCAGCTAATATTTGCGTCAATTTGCAGGCCCCAGGGGTACGCGTTTTCCCACCTCCATTTCTACTTCATGGCTGGTTCCAAGAAATTGGCTTTCAGGGAAGGAATCTAAGGCCCTGTTTGTCAATGCCCCAGCTAATACTTGCGTCATTTGCAGGCCCCAGGGGTACGCGTTTTCCCACCTCCATTTCTACTTCATGGCTGGTTCCAAGAAATTGGCTTTCAGGGAAGGAATCTAAGTACTCTTAAGTAATTTTTTTTTTTTTTTTTTTTTTTTTTTTTTTGTCGTTTGTAAAATCAGCAACATTTTCTCAAATATATATATTGCTTAAATCGCTCCGTAAATAAGAGGATTCTAATGAACTCTCTATTTTTAGTTAAAATTTGACTAAAAATTAGTTTTTTTTTTTAGTTTAATTAGCAGCTATGCAACAGTAAAAAATAATAAACTCTCTAAATTTTACTCTATTATATTTAAAAATAATTTTTATATTTAATTGGTTGATTACTAATTTGAGTTTAGAATGATATATTAATGCAAGAAATAATTGATTGTAGAATTTGTTTTATTGAAAGAAAAAAAAAAGAAAAAGAAAAAGAAGCAAAGCAAAGATGGAAGAGAATTATCTATGTAGCTGTGCATAAAGAAGAAGACTTGAGAGCTTAAATCATGAGTTGGAAAAAGAAAACAGAAGGGTAACGCAAGGTAGTCACGTAGGAGTAGGAGGTGTAAACAAGCACTTGAAGCACAAAGAGTCAAAATTGTCTCTTAGATAGACACTACACAACGTGGGCCCACATACAAAGGGGCCAGCCTTTGTATGCCAACCTTATTCCAATCTTTCATGCCTGGTGCTAAGGGCAGCCGAAATCACTTTCAATGGTGATTTGAGAGTGGTTTAGGCCACCTCAAATCTTATGAGAGTTTTTAGTATTTAACTCTAAAAGAAAACAAAAAGTGCTCAGAAAAAAAAAAAAAAAAAAAAAAAAAAAAAAAAAAAAAAAAAAAAAAAGTGATGTGAGCCAATATCTACAAGAAAGACAAGTAAAAAAAAAAAGAAAAAAGATTGGGAAATAGAAATTCAAGGAGGAATAGGTTTCTGTTTTTATTCCTATAAAAGAAACCGCAGAGCCAGTCTCAAATCTCGCTCTAGAAGGAGCCACCAGTTTTATTTCTTTTATTGTTTCGTTCTCGATTTATTTCTTTTCTTTGATAATGAGATTTATTTTCACTCATGTCCATTTTATTTTCATAGACATTAGTGGTTAAATCTCTAGTTAGGGCCAGGGTGAAGCCTAATATTGTTATTATGTATTCGTGAGATTTTTTTTATTGTTGTTCTTCATAGTTTAATAATTAAATGTCAATATTGTGTCATGCTATCAAAATCAAAATTTGAATTAAACCATATTCAATTTATTTTATTTTTAGGAGTGCTATATTGCTTTATCTTTCTATTAGGATAATTGAATTTCTACTAATTGAATTATAATTATATGTCTCAAGAATACCTAATATAATGCTAGGTGGATCCTGTTTCTCATAATTTTCTCCGAAGCCAATTTATTTAGTTTAGTTTTGTAGTTTACTTTATAATTTAAATTCTATTCCATTGCACCACTTTCTAGTAAACTTTTTGTAGTTTACTTTATTTTTAAATTCCAGGAAATAATTATTAAAAAAAAAACATTAGATTTAACTTATACCCCATGTCCCTGCCCATGCAAGCCAAAGGTAAGTGAAGCATACTGATCCAGAAAGTCTCCGAATCAAGAACCATTTGATTTGGCAATGTAAGCCCATCAAACTCCGCAACCGAGAATAGATTTCCTTCAAAAATTCGCAATCTTCCTTCTAGTACCCTTGACCTACCCCAAAAGTGTTCAAAATCCATGAGAAAAAGATTCTCCCCCAACACTTTGAAGGATAGAAAACCCGTGGGTTTCCATCCTTTGATAAGTGTGGCACGTATCGTCTCCTTTCCAACGAATCCCAGGGGCGGAGCCACGGGGCACCCCCAAAGATTTTTAAATTTTTTTTTTCCTACCCAAAAAAAAAATCTTTTTATCTACCCAAGACACGGCACCCCCAAAGTCAAAGACGCTCTCTCCCTCTCTCTCTTTCATTCTTTCTATCTCAAATGACAGAACAGATGGCCCATTTACAGCCGCAAACCAACGTAAAATGACAACCGGCGTTTGAACCTCCCAAATTTGGTAACTGGTAACCGTTTACAGCCACTAATGTTATCTTCCAGTATTGTCTACACCAACTATTGAACGAGCATTTTCAGCAATGAAATTGTTAAAACACGTCTTCGCAACAAAATGGAGAATGATTTTCTTGCAAATAGTTTAGTTTTCTATATTGAAAGGAAAATTGCTGAGAGCTTCGATTTAGATTCGATACTTGATGATTTTGTACTTCTAAGAGACCGTAAAGTGTAATTCTAGGCACTTTTTTTTTTTTTTTTTGTATTTCTTTCTTTTTGATATAGTACTGACATATTACATTTTTAATATATCAATTTGAGCACATATTTATAAACTTTTATAAATTTTTTTTGTGATGCATATATTGTTTGAATTACCAAATTTTTAGGGTGGAGAAAATTTTTAGGACGCCAAAAAAATTTTATCGGCGCCCCCAATATGAAATGTCTGGCTCTGCCACTGGCCAACGACCCTTTCAATCATCAACTTCCCCACCAAACATGTCTGCCCCTTCAGCGCTACTTCTACAAGTGTTTCCTCTTCAGCCTCAAATTCGACACTCTCCTCCTCTGTCAAAGAAAACTTTCCCCACAACTGCGTAAGATCCTCTGCCATTCCTTCCAAAAGCAACAACTCCCTCTCAAGAAATCAATAAGAAAAACCTAGCAACCTCTCCACAGTCTTGGAATAGACGTGGAAACTGCGTTTTTCTCCTCTAGGTTTTAAAGAACCCTAGCGAGAAAAAAACAAAATAATTTTGAGGGATTCAATATTTACATGTAAATATCCTTATTGAAAATGAATGGTTTGTTTGGGTTTGTGAATTTAAAAAGTGTGATTTAAAAATATGGTTTTTAAAAACGCAGTTAAACATTTGGCAAAATTGCAATGTCAACTCTCAGTTTAGCCTTTAAAATCACAGTTTAGCATCTAAAATTATGCATTTAAAAAAAAAAAAAAAAAAATTCTCATTTCTACATTTTTCAAATCACAATGTTTTTAAAATGCAAATCCAAACGATCTATTTTTTGTAATTTGGTTTAAAACTACATTTTTTATCTCTAAAATTGCAATGCCAAAGGAAATTTTCATATTGTAAGTTTACCATGTGCGATTTTCTCATTTATAAGATAAGTAGCTTCATTTGACAATTTTGCAATTAGAATATGTTATGGTTTTTATTAAATTATAAGAAATTTATACTTTAGATTTGAAAAGATCTAATTTGAAATTAACAGCTTTTCCCTTCACTTGCGTGTCGTCACATGGGGCAATTTTTTTTTTTTTTTTTTTATCTAAAAGGTTACACAATCTAACTTTCATATTCTTAAGTATACATTTTATGATGTAATATTAAAAATCACTGTTAAATTTAGATGAATCACTATAAAATTTTGGATTCAATAATAATTTTTAATGCCACATTAGGAAGTGTGAGAGTGAAAATGAGAGTCACTAATGTAGCACTAAAAATCACAACTAAATTTTGAATTCAATAATAATTTTTAATGCCACTCAAGAAGACAGGAAGTGTGAGAATGAAAGTGAGAGTGTGTAACATTTTTCTTTTCTTTATTTGCTTGGACTTTTCTCTTCTCTTTAGGCTTTGCTAACCATTTTATTACACCATACACACCAATGGTGTAGGTTTATTTTCACATCCATTTTATTACACCACACACGCCTGCTAATATGGCATAAGTTGAATAGCTACTTCATTCCACAGCGGGTGGGAACCCCGATGGTAACGCCCAAGGGGAGAAACTATACTGGTCGCCCCTTTCTACCTTTTTAATTAAAAAAAAAAAAAAAGTTGAATAGCTACTTCAAAAAATAAAACTTTCTACTTTCATTCAACTCATGCCATGTCACCGTTGTATGTGTAGTATGATAAAAATGAGTATGAAGTATAAAGAAGAAAGAAAGTGAAGGCACGAGAAAAAACCTTCTTTTTTTTTTTTGACAAAAAAAAAAATCGAACAATAATTAATAGGTAAAAAAGATAAATAAACTCTGAAAAACGGTAATTAATAGGTAAAAAAGTGTGAAAATTATGTCATGTTTTGAGAGGTCATTTGATATATCTTATGTTTTCAAGGAACGCAATCATTTTATGAATTTTTATTCTTATTTTTAAAAAATTTTGGTGCATTGCCCGCCAAGAGCTTTTAGTCATAGGAAAATACTTAAAGAGTAGTGCTAGGCTTACAAACAAATTTTACAGAAAAACTTTTACAAACTGATGTGGTACAATATGATTAGGTTTTTTAAAATTTAAACTTATCTTATATCTAATCATATTGTGCCACATCAGTTTGCAAAAATTTTTCTGTAAAATTTATTTGTAAACCTAACATTCTTCATACTGAAATAGGGAGAAGAGTGATTCGTAGGACAAAACTAGGTTCATATCCGGCAATTGCAAAGCAAACAGCCAAACAATTCTAGCTGCAGCCTTGGTGAGAATAATCACAGAGGTTAACATTTTAAAAGTTTTTTTCTCTATTTTAACTATCTATTTTTTCAAAGCACTCTTATATGTTTTGAAATATTATTTAAATATTTCTTTATTCTTTCTCCAATAATCATATTTTTTAATATTTGTTCAATTATGTTTTTGAATGTGTCTTATCTTAACAATTATATTTTAGATGTTGGTCTTATTCTAACGTCATATATTTTCTAAAAAATTTCTTTTCCAAACAGTCATAATTTTTTTTGTAAAAAAAAATAAAAAATAAAAAATAAAAAATTATCTTCTCCCAAAGATCATATGCTTTCAATATGAATAAGATTAATTTCTCTCCAATTTTCATTCACCTCAACCATCGGTTGCCATGTATGTGAAAAAATGAATTAAAAAGGAGAGATAATATTTTTATTATTTGTTATGCTTTTGGGCCTTTGGCGAGTGAATAATGCTATACAAAGCTGCTGAGTACTATTAATTCGAAAAACAAAATTCATCATTTTGGTGAGACTGTTGGGGAGAATTTTTTGTGTTTTTCAATTATTTGGTTCACCTAAAAAGCTATTTTGGTGAGTCTATTACGAATGCTTTGGATATTATTAGCAGCCTCATTAAATTTTACTCATTAAAATAGTTAAAATTACTTTCTTTCTTTCTTTTTTAATTTTAAAACACTCACAGTAGCCTCACCATTTTAATAATTCACTTTCACTATTTTATTAAATTTTTTTTTTTTCAAAGATTACTTTATTCTTTCTTTAAATTTTTATATTTTGAAAATTTTATTTTCCTAATTATCATATTTTTGAATATTTTCCTTATTCTAACGGTAATATTTTTAAAATTTTGTATTTTTCTTAACGATCATATTTTATTTAATTTTTGTCTTATCCTAATTATCATATTTTTAAAATTTTGTCTTATCCTAATGGTCACGACGAGACTCAAGATTAAGAGATGCATTGGTGGTGAGAAAATGGTGCTCTTCAGAAACGGTGCTAGGCAAAATGGGTGAGAAAGGCAAGGAACAGGCGAGAGGCATGCGTGAGGAAAGGAAAAGAAAATGAGAGAGGGATTTAGAGCTTTTTCACTAAATTAGCCCAATATAATAGTCAAAAAATGATTTTGGTGAGACTGCTAATAATGCTCTAAATTTGTTGGTTAAGCTGATTCTTGTGTTACATTATTTTTAATAAAAAAAATTTAGACCATTACATTGAGATATATGATGAATGATTAAGGGGCTTGGTCATATACTATCACACCATTACAGTGTGTATAGGGCTGTGCAGATGGGCGGTTAAAAATCGTTTTGCATTCGCTATCTGCCCATCTGCATGGGTTACAAATGAATTGTTATCCCCTAATTCCAGCCAGTCAGATACCATATTTGCTATTTGCACATATGCAGATGGATCGCGGGATATGGGTAGGCGAATATTATCTGGTGAATTGTTTTATTAAACTAAAACAATGTCGTTATAGGGAAAGACAATTGAAGTCAATTTATTATTATTATTATTATTATTTGGTATTGCCCAAAGTTTATGAATAGAAGCATTTTCAAATTAGAATTCAATTTATAAAGATTTGTATTATGCAATGTTTACAATTCAATTTGTATTTTTCATATTACAATTTACAAGTTTATTTAGTTCATTAATTGGATCAAGCCATCTAAAAAAGCCCATTAAAAAACTTATAATATATATATAAATTAATTTCATGGGTTAAAAAAAAAAAAAAAAACCAAAAACACCCAAAAGAAGCCCAAAAAAGAGTTCAAAACGCAAAGTAGATTGACAGTTGCTTAAAAAAACAGCCTACACATGTGCGGTTATCAACGGATTTTGTAAAGTGCAAATGTGGTTACTAAAATCCCTTCTTTGCAAAGTGTATATGCGGAATAAAGGTATTATCCGTTCATATAGTACGGTTTACCCCTTAAATGTGTATATTTATATTGAGTTAATAAATGATAATTGAAATATAGTATTATTAGCCATATAGTGCATATTAATTACACCCCTAATTGATGTGCACATTAAACTAGTAAACGATTTTTTAAAAATTGGAATTAGGGATGCTCAGTAGGCCAGTTATAATTGGTCGCCCGCTAGGCTCTACTAACCCTAAAGGTAAAGGACAATTTTTGTTTTTTTTTGTTTTTTTGTCCCTTGCTCATTGAAGTTGGATCTTTTTTTATCCAAAAACCACCCAAAACAGGCAAATACCGAGTTAATCCATAAAGGTTATGGACAAATTTTATTTTACTTTTTTCATAACTCATGCAGGTTGGATTTTTTCTTTACAAAAAACCACCCAAATCGGGCAAATAACAAGTTAAGGGTATACGGTTGCGGATATTACCTGCTAGCTTGCACATTTAATATTATGTTATTACCTAAATTTTATATATATGAAGACATTATCTTTCTCTCAAGGGGGATGGGACTAAAGCCCACACAATCATGAGCTATATATGTCATATGAAGATATCCAACATAGAAATCGGAGATTTTGAGAAGCATGTTCAATGGAAAGAACTAATCAAAAGTGGTCTAAGAAATGCCCTGTTTCTGATGCTCATAGTAATATTGAAGCAAAGCTTTCTTCTGTTATTTGTAATGGGGATTGGCTTTGGAGACCAACTAGGTCTGAAGCTCTTGTTGGGATACAAGCTAGACTTCCTGAAGTTGGATTGGGGATTTGTGACAAACCAGTTTGGATTGCTTCTAAAAAGGGTTTTATGTCAGCTCAGATACTTGGGATGTTCATAGAGAGAAGAGGGAGAAGTCTCTTCGCTGGAAGATGGTCTGGTTTTGTCTTGCCATTCCTAAGCAAGCTTTTATCATGTGGCTTGCTATGAAGGATAGACTTCTTACAGGGGAAAAATTACTTAAATGGGGCTATAAGGGTGAGGTGCAATGTAGTTTCTGCCATAGCTAGTTGGAGACTCGGGATCATCTCTTTTTTTAATGCAGTTTTAGTTCCAGAATCTGGAACTTCTGCATGCTTCGATGTAGAGTTGAGCAGCATCCTATGATCTGGGATGATCTTATGCATCTAGGTTGTAATAATTGGGGGGATAAATCTCTTCATTGTTTGTTATGTTGTCTGGTTCTTGGGTCTGCTGTGTACAATCATTGGCGTACCAAAAATGAGCTTTAGACGTGATGGTACTCCAAGCACTGAAGAGCAAACTCTGAAAAAGATCTTGTGGGAAGTAAGAACTAGAATGGCTGGGAAATGAGGGTTTCCAAGAACTAGAGAAAATCTTGCTTTGTGCTCTTTGTGGAATTTGCATACTGATATGCTTGTAAATGATGGCATGTAGGCTGTTTTTTATTGTTTTGGTTGTTTTTCCTCAGTTTGTTGATTGAAGAGGTTGTTTTTACTTTGTTTTGGCTAGTTTTCAGCCTTTGTAAGGGATTGTTTTGAGGTGTTGCTCTATTTTTGAGCTTTGCTTTTAATGAAATTTCTCATTCATCGAAAATAAAAACTTCATGTAATACCATTCGAACGGTTACTTAGGTGCTGTGCCACGTGGGGCACAAAAGAAAATATATTGTTATAACGGTTACGAAACCCTACGAGTTCTAATGATATAAAGTAACAGTAAGAACGGTAGATTTTTTTCCACGCCCCGTGTGACTCTCCACCTAACTGTTCGAATAGTTACTTTATTTTTCATTTTTATTTTTATTTTATTTTTATTATATTTTTTTGTCTAAACAATGGGGTTTCCTTTGACACCACATGGCAGACAAAAAAATAAAGATAAAAATTTGGTATATATAGCATTATTTGATAGCACAAAAGTGTTTTGAAAAACTTTACTTTATACCCCTGAACTACCGCGCGTTTTGAGAAGATCCTCAAAATTTAAAAACTCTTAATTTACACCCATTAACTTTCAATTTCAATCAATTTACCTCCATTCATTAGTTTTAGCCGTTAACTTCTAACAGAAATGCCTAAAAAGAATATATTACCTTTTGATCTTCGTTTATTTTATTTTTAAATTTTTATAGGTTTATTTAAAGCCGTTAACTTTATTCTTTTTTTAAAAAATAAAAATAAAATAAAAAAAATTTGAAATTAATTGTAAATTTAGAATTTTATAAAAAAGTCAAGGGTATAAACATCATTTTATCACTTTTAACGTTTAAAATCTGACAGAAGAGATAAATTGATTGAGATTAAAAGTTAAGGGGTATAAATTAAGAGTTTTCTCAAAACTCGCAATAATTCAAAAATTAAAAGTTAACTTTCCCAAATGTATTTTGTTAAGATTTTGAAACAACTGGGAAAGAGGATCAAACCCTGGGATTTTGACGACCGAATCGATGAGGTTGGTAGTTAGAATCTGTCACAATTATAGCATAACTGAACAACCATGGAAAAAAAAAAATAAAAAAAAATGAACTGAACCGAACCAATGGTGGGTCAATTAATTTCGGTACAACTAATCAGTTGGGCTGGGCCTAAGGAATCATATTGTTTTCCGACCCGCGGCTAGGTTTCCCACAAGCTCCTCAGCAATCGGCCAAGTCCAGTCAGGATCAGCAAAAGGTTTTGGAGTAAAGAACCAGGCCCTGGCCTAATACTTGCGTAAGGAAGCATATAGGCGTCGGACAGAAATGTGGTTATGTTTTGGAGGAGGCATTGTCGGTTTGGGTTTATGATTTTAAAATATTATTTTTTAAAAATATAGTTAAACGTTTGATAAAATTATAGTTTGACATTTAAAATTGTAATTTAGTTTTTAAAATTGTGCCTTCTCAAAAATGCACATCATTATTTGCGATTTAAAAACTCAAATTTTTTAATTTTTAAAAAACGTAATTTCAAACAATCTATTTTTTGCGATTTGGTTTAAATTGCAATGTCAAAGGCACTCTTTTTTTTTTTTTTTTTTTGAGAAAATACTACTTTCATTCATAAAGAATATAAAAACAGAACTAGAGCCCAAAGGCTCTAAATTGAAAGAGCAAAAAGCACGCTCTAGATTAACAATATCAAAAATACAAGTTGGGGCCTCTTCCATCCAAATTTGATCATTTACTTCTTGTGACGCTGCCTGTGCCAATATGTCAAACGCACTCTTAGTGAAGGAGAGGAATCGAATTCTAATAATTTTTTGTTCCAATTGTGAGTAATTTGGACAATTGATAAAAATTTACGGGACAATTTTTATAGAATTCACATGTCTGAGAAATGCTCTATAGCATTACTCTTGTTTTACTACTATTTTACTCTGCTGACATAGAATTTCCAATCAATCCTTAAATTAATATAAATTAAAAAAAAAATGTCTAATAACAAATTGACAATGCCACCTTAGGATATGAGAATGGGAGTATACTATTTAGACTTTCTCTACCTATCCAGCAAGGAAGTGGGTTGTCAAAATTATATTATCAGAGCTAATTTTATTATTGGATTTAGATGATTGATAATTTTCATTTTCATAGTCACCTACTTTTATTGCTTTTGAAAACGCTTTTGAAAATGATTACCTTCCATAAGCTCCCTAATGTGGAGATCGACGATGTGTGAAGGGCGCGAATGTTATTTGAATTATCTAGAAAATGCTCTGTTGTGACTTTAATGGGGGAATTCTATGCTTTCAGCCTTACTCATTGACTGTGATATACTTGAATTGATTGAATTGTACGTGGGTTTTCTTTAATTGTTGCTAGTGTCAGTTGAATTATCTTGAACATGCTCTGTTGTGTGCGGAGGACTTCGATGTGATTAACTTTGAAGAAGACCTTCACCACTCTTGGATCTGAATTCAAAACTGTATTCAAATGTAATATCAAGTTTTTGGTTATTTACGTGATATTATAGGTGGACAGAACACGAATTAGACATGGAATTCTAAAAGGTTGTTTGAAAATGAAGAATTAAGAATAGGATTTAGAAGCAATTCGAGTTTAACTTCTATTTTAAGATTTTTTCTGATCATGAGTACAAATAACTAGCTTACTTTTCACCTTCTTATTCTTTTCCTTTCTCACTTGGAACCAAATTCTTTCTTTTCCTTTCTCCCTTTTGTTCTCATTCCAGGCCCAATATTGTTTGTGAGGCACTTGTCATACAAAGATATAAAGAAGGCGACAGATGGTTTTCATAGAATCATTTATTGCAATTCTCATGGAACTGCTTATAAGGCCAGATTCCAAGACGGTGGGGTTGCTTTGGTAAAAGAAGTTACAGCTTTTAGTCAAGAATTAGATGTCTTCTACAGAGAGGTGCAACTCCTGGGCCGCTTGCACCACCGCCACCTTCTTCCACTCAGAGGGTTTTCCACCGGAAATAAGAGGTTTGATGCCTAGCCTTTTCTTTTTCTTTTTTTCCAATAGTTTGTATAAGGCTTTCTCCCCCTTTAAAAGTGAGAAGTATAACTTGTATACAAAGGCCAGTGGTGAGTTTAGAGCTTGGGTAGATCAATTAAAGGAGGTTTGAGGTATTACTCCCTCCATTCCATTAGCTCATTGGGCCTCCTGTGCACCAAACAAAAGAAAATAAAAAAAAGGTTATACCCTCTCCAGAAAAGAAACAAAGGCAAGTGACACATTTTTGGGAAATCCTAATAATACATGTGCCTGGATACCTAACCCTTGACTCATCAGTTCCTGATTTGCTCTTAAACTGGATCTGGAGATATTATATCTTTTTTTCATTAAAAATGGGGTTACTTGTTTGTATAAGGCGTTGTATCACATTCAATAAAATGGTAAAATTACTTTGTAAGTCACATACATCCATGCCAGTGCCATCACCAAGATTTTCCTCTATGGATTAACTACAAAATGTCTTTGTTACTGATAATGTATGTTAGTCTGTATTGTTCTTTTGTGAAACTCTCATGATATATACGCACTCACATTATAAGTATAAACACGGTATAATGACTATGTAAATTTGAATTGTTGTGTTTAATTACCATCAAGAGTATGCATAGATTTGAATATGCATTGTTAATTTTCTTTACCTTTTACAGATTTGATGTTTTAACTTGTAGTTTTCGCTCTTTGCAGGTTGCTCATTTTTGATAACATAGAAAATGGAAGCTTGAAGGAGCATCTTAGCGGTAACTTTTGGAGCAAAATTTGTTTGTTTTTGTAAAATCTGATTCTGTATTTAATTATCGGCTCCTGGCAGATCCTCTTAAGACTCCCTTAAATTGGAGGACAAGTAGGTGAATGTAGGTTCGATCGATCATAGTACATTAGTCCGATCGATTGTAATAAGATTGAATTATCGATCAAACTTGAAATGATTGAAGGTTTTCAATCATTTTTTATTTTTTATTTTTATATTAGTTATTGGTGAATTTTTTATTTTTATTTTTCTATTTTCTATTCTTACTTTATAGAAAAAATAAATATTTATTTATTTATTTCTTTTAAATAAAACAAATTTTCCTACTAAATTAAAATGCTTAGAAAAATTAATTTTTTTATATTATTATTGAAGTTTTCTATTTCTTATTCTTATTTAAATGTTTGATTGATCGTGATATGATCAAATGTTCGATCGAACATTCTATCGATCCTAAAAAATTAATTCGATTGATCGTAATAGGATCCGATCGATCCTAATGAATTAGTTCAATTGACTGTGATATAATTAAATGATCGATCGAGCATTCGATCGATCCTAATAAATTAGTTTAATTGATCTTGATAGGATCAAATGTTTGATCGATCCTAGTGAATTAGTCTGATTGAGTTCATTAGCTGCGACCATTGAGTGAAATAATTAGGGGGGAGAGGAAAAAAAATTGGCGCCGAGTGTAATTGGGCACGATAGACAGAAAATTGGGAATAAAAAAAAAAAGCTTTTCTTTTCTCTCTTCAACTTCTCTCTTTCTCTGTCACACTCCTTTTCTCCTCTCACATTCTCCTCTGATCTCCTCTGCAATTCACGCTTGCGTTGGGTCTCTTCGACTTCTTCTTCTCTCACGTTCTTCCTCTGATCTCCTCTGCAATTCATGCATGCCATTGCCATCGATTGACACAGCCAGCACCGCTGATCGCCTCCATCGAACCCGCAGGTGTGTTCTTAAATCCATCTCCTGATTTCCTGATTTCTGTTTTCCTTCACCCAGATTTAAAGTCGAATAATTAATTCTTGAAAATCATACGCTGGAGAAGCTTCTGTTTTTGTCTTTGCACTGTGGTGGGTGGATCTGAGTGTTGGGTAGTGTGAAATGTGAGTCTTTGGGCTCCTGATTTTGGATTTTACGTGAATCGCGGAAGTGGGTGTGGTCATTCTTGAGATTTTTGAATTATCCTTGGTTTTTAGTATGTGTTTGAATTATCCTGAAGAAACATTTCTTTTAAGCATTGGATTGAAGCTGTAATTACCTTCTTACTTTTAACTTGATGAAATAAGCAATTTTTACTGATAAGTTTTAATTTTTTTGTTAAAGTTTTACTAATATTTATTTGTATTTGTTTTTGTTAATGCTATTGAATCGGTTAGATTGATCCCCGGCATCGATATGGGCATAGCTTGCATGTATACTACGAAGAGTGGTGCAAAGCGGATGCTGGTCAGCCATTTTTCTACTGGTAAGCAAAGATTTAGCTCCAAAAAAAAAATGATTTCCTCCAGAAAAAAAGTTATTGTTCTTAGTTCATGGTATTGGCTCTATTTAAATTTTCTCAAGAATATTTGTAATGTGATGATAATACTCTTGTTTCAATAAAATTGTTTGAGAAAAGAATGATGGGGAAAACGAATAGAAGAGAAAGTATATCAATGGGTAATTAATTTTTGCTTCTTTGACTTGTTAATATAGTTTCCCTATTGCAAGAAGTGTGCCTTATGCTAGGCATAAAGGCAATTTGTTGTGCAGAGTTTTATTGTTATGACTTTCTGCAGGTTGGATGTAGAGGAAGGCAAATACCTCGATCTCCAACACTGCCCAAGACCAAAGCTGCGACAACAAAGCATCAAGTATCTTGGACCTGTATGTATTTGAATGAATAAGATTCAAGTCAATTATCAACTGAAACTAAGTGTTGACTGCATTGCAATTTGATGCACAATATATTAGTTAACATATTTCTTGTCAGTTTTGTTTATTTTTTCCATTTAGTTTAAAGGGTTGGTTGCTTTAACATGGCATCTATATTTAAATCTCACATTTCCTATTGGATTTTCACTTATTATGCGATGCTTTTGTTTTTTATTGTATTCTTGTATGTTTTTTCATGAGCCACTGTTGGATTTTAAAGTCTTACTTTACTTCCACGTTAATGATTTTATGTCCCTTGTATGCTTTACAGGGTGAACCTTCTTCTTCTTCTTATAAGCTTGCTGTTTCTTTCATCCAAAATTGTGCAGAAAAGCTTGAGTCCTATGCTTGTGGGTTTCAAGCCCATAAACGTGTGGGTAGGTAAAAATTGGAAAGCATGTTATATGTTTGTGCTTAATTGAAATACTTGTTCGTGTGATTTGATAATTTTTATGCCAGAGAGGTTGGAAAATAGAAACTACTAGTGGTTTGATATTTGCTATACCTAACAAGAAATATTAGTATTTGGCAGTGAACTATTGACTAGAAAGTTAGAAGCCTAATTAGATAATAGAATGGCCAATTCGAGATAAATATTTGAAATGAAATGTCATACTTTTATGCCTTTGTTTTCCTGATGACCAAGATTTTTCTTTTTCTTTTGAGGAGATTCATCTAAAACTGAATCGCCCCATATGCAATACTTTCTCAATCCAATGGTCTGATTCAAACCAAATAAAGAGAACAAGATTAGTGGAGCCAGAAACCAATTTCATTCATGCTGTCATACACATAGGATTCATCCTCATATGCTTTATTTGATCTCATTCTTTTTTAGTAATTATTTGCCAGAGGACCGTACTCAGCTAGAAGTAAGGTTGGTTCAGCCAATGTTGCCTTAGCCTTTGGTTTGCCTTAATTATTCTAAATAATTTGACAGAAATTCTGTATCATGAGACAAGGACATAAAACTTTAGGCCATGTTTGTTTTTTTGCATTTTTGTTTTATGTTCTCAAGACATAAAACTTTTTCTCTGTTTTCAGTTTGTTGATGACGACAACAAGTGCTACTTGGAGATCAATTACACATTTGATATCCGTAAGGATTGGTAGTTGGTTAGACTGGGAAGTCTCCCTTCAGTGTTTCTGTTTTTGTTACCTGTTAATTGTTTTATAAGCATAAATCTGCTTTAGTGTTGACATGTCTCATTTCTAGTATCGTATCTATTTTCAATCCTTTCCGAGATCAGCACCTAAACAATGAAGAGGGGATTTTTATAAGCATACAATTTGATTTGTTTGTTTTCTTTTTTCTTCTTTCTTCTTTCTTCTTATGCGTAACAATGTGTTGTTCATATAAGTTGAATTGTTTGTTTGTTGTTTTTAGCAAATAGTGGTTGGTTTATTGCTTTTCCACTGTTTTGTTTCCAACTCTTGGTGTGCTTGACGTTTAATGCATCAACAAGATCAATATTTTCTTTGCCTTGTATTATAGTGATAGCAAATTCATAAATGTTCTTAATCATTTTTTACCTTGGCATTCACTTATGGTTTTTCTATTTGCAGCAAAATATGATGTTTCGATATCAACGGCATGTGCTGGACTTGATTATATTGTAGTGGAAACAACCAGTGTAGCCCAAAGATGTGTTGAGCTACTCTGGAGGGAGAATCTTGGTGTTGCAACTTTCATGATATTGGTAACTTTCAATTTCATATTATATAATATTCAGGAACTTATACTGTCCAAAAAATTACCTTAATGTTTTTAGAACTTGAAAGACCTTGTTTACTTAGAAGTTGGGTGCTACGTTGGTCTAGTTGGATCCTAGGACGACTGAAAAATATCAGAACTTGATGACAGGATTCTTTGGAGCTCTTGGATTGAAGCTTGGACAAAGCTGTGCGCATGATTTTGATTTCTCCGGTTTATATCACTTAAGTTTAGAATTACCAAAATATAAATTGTTCATATACAATCGAATCTACCAGCTTGTTGAGATGGTAAAAAGCGACATTCTGCAAACTAAAGAAAATATTTACATATTGTGCGACCTATTTGATTTACTCACTCTAGGTTCATGTTGCAAAATTTTGTTCTTAACATTATGGATATGTGCACCTATCAAAAAATAATAATAATAATAGTAATTATTCTAAATTTTGTCTAAACTAAATGGGATTAGCATTTAATTCCTCATTTGTTGTATGGTCTAAGTATTATCATGGTGTTCCATCATTATCACTTTACATACTAATTTTTATCTTCTCCTTGATATTATTATTGAATTTAGAGTAATAGAGTATAGTGTTCACCTTTGTATATGGAATGCCAATATGTATATATTTGTATATTATATCTGTAAGAGTAATTGAGTATAGTGTTCACTTTTTATTAGGATTATTTATATATCTTTTGCATATGGAATCATATTTTAAATTGCTCTTTTTTTAAAAAAAAAAATAATAATAATAATAATAATAAAAAAAAAATTATTAGGGTCGAACTAACTCTAATAATGTTTTATTGTTTTTTTAGAATGTCAAACTCATTAGCGTCCACTTTGGTTCAACCATCAGCGTCCAAACAAAAGTGGACGTTGATGGTTGTTTTATTTTTTATTTTTTTGGGACCAATAGCGTCCACTTTAGTGGACACTAATGGTGCAACCATCAGCGTCCACTTTGTTTGGATGCTGATGGTTGTTTTATTTTTTATTTTTCGAGACTGTGGACGCTAATGGTAAAGTGGACGTTGATGGTTTCACCATCAACGTCCACCTTCGTTTGGATGCTGATTGTTCCTTTTTCCTTCTTTTTTTTAAAAATTTTTTTTTTTAATTTTTAATTTTTGGGACCATTAGTGTACACTAAAGTGGACGCTAATGGTGCAACCATCAACGTCCACTTTCGTTTGGGCGCTGATGGTTTTATTTTTTGGAACTATTAGCGACGTTAATGGTGCACTATTAGCGTCCACTCAAAGTGGACGCTGATAGTGGAGCACTAGCGTTGACTTTATTTGTCTTCCACTCCAGCATCAGCGTCCAAAATACAAGACTTTTAGTGTCAACTTAGTGGACGCTAAAGGGTCATGATTATCGTCTACCCGATTAGTGTCCAACAGCCGACGCTATTGATCCATAGCGTTGACTTTGGGACTTTTAGCGTCAAAACAGAGTCACCCCTAAAGACTTGATTTCTTGTAGTGGTGATAGTTCTGTCTAAAATAGAACATAAAACATTAAAGGAGATTTTGAATGCAAAAATGATTTGATTTATTGTGATAGAAATCTGCCCTTGAGAATCAGTGATTCAGAATTTATAACATAAGATGAATGCAGTATGAAAGTGATTGTCTCTCCCTAAATTTATGAGCACTCCACGTCAATCCAGTTGTACAGAAGTTCTATAAGAGTTGAGTTGAATGACACAAGACCAAAGAGAGACAAATCATGTTGCACACAATGTTCTATAAGGAACAAGTAGTCCTATATATCAAACTGCATCCAACAAGAAAATAAGAAAAAGCAAACAAAAATGTAAGTGTTACTATTGTAACAAAAACCGTTAGTGGAACATAAAAGCTATTGCAAAATAAACCAATAACTTGAATTTTATCATGATGTCCATCCTGTTATGGTTTTATTAAGCTTTACCATACAAAATAGAGCAACATATTCAAAAACCAACATTTTGAATCTACCGCAACCTCTTCTATTTTCCCTTTTTTTATTATCAGGAAAAAATCTCAATTATTTCTAACAAAAAAAAAAAAATTCTTAGCCATGGTATGCTCCCTCTCTCTCTCTCTCTCTCTCTCTCTGTGTGAACGTGTATGACAAACACAAGAATCCTAAGACGTGTTTGTTTTTGGGTGTTTATGTTTGTCATGGGATAAACTAGCGGCCTCTGTGAGCAACATACTCTACTACAATCATCTTCTTCCTCGAAATCTCAATTTGGAGAGATTGGTTCGCTTTGAATTCCTCCACCCAGAAAACTATTTGTTCCACTTTGTCGTCCACATCTTGACATGTTTCTTGTAGGCAAGTTAGGAAAAGGCATATATACTAGAAGGGCCGGCTCAAGCCCTAGGCGAGTTAGGCCCTCACCTAGGGCCCCCAATTTAATAAGGCTCAAAAAAAAAATTAAGGCCCAAAATGTTTCTTAATAAGGCCTTAATTTTTTTTTTTATAAAACTTAAGGCCTCCAATCATTATAAGTAAGTAATATAAATAAGGTCTCGTCCCTAAGAGTTAGTTCAATCGGTTGGGACCACGCTTAATGAAACGGAGGTCACTAGTTCAAATCCTCGTCCCCCTCTTGTGTGGACATATCAAAAAAAAAAAAAAAAAGCCCTCAATTTAAAAAGGCCAATTAATAAAGCCTCAATTAATAAGCCCATTATAAATTCTAGAAATAATTCAAGAAAAAAAGAAAATAAAAAGGGACAAAGCCTAAAGCCTTACACACCCACTTGTCTTTATTAAAAATAAAGTATTATTGTTTTATAACATCAAGATGAATAATTGAATAGGTCAAACGATCAACATGCTCTTTCTGCGTTTTTGGTGAGAATTTTATTGTTTT
>NC_081550.1:7997673-7998063 GCF_901000735.1 Corylus avellana
CTTTGCTCGACATTTTCTGAGTTTCTCTTTTTTGCCTATCTGCTAAGTGCTAATTTTCTCTTCCTTTCCGAGTCTCCAAGAATTGCTTCATAATTCCTTTGCCAAATCAGGTTTTATTGTTATATTTTTGTGATTTATTTTATTATAGTTATAATTTTTTTTTTTTTGACATGTCCACACAAGGAAAGGAGGAGGGGAGATTCGAACTAGTGAACTCTGCTTCATGAGACATGGTTCACAGCCAATTGAGCTACCCCTTGGAGATGTTATAATTTTTTTTTTTTTTGATAAATCGTGTTTGTTTAATTTGTTAGTATTTTTAATTAAACATGCCTACTAGAAAATATGCATATGGATATGAAAAACTTTTTTTTTTTTTTTTTTTTTTTT
>NC_081550.1:7998083-8027466 GCF_901000735.1 Corylus avellana
AAACTGCATCGAAGAAGAAAATAAGAAAAAGCAAACAAAAATGTAAGTGTTACTATTGTAACAAAACCATTAGTGGAACATAAAAGCTATTGCAAAATAGACCAATAACTTGAATTTTATCATGATGTCCATCCTGTTATGGTTTTATTAAGCTTTACCATACAAAATAGAGCAACAACATATTCAAAAACCAACATTTTGAATCTACTGCAACCTCTTCTATTTTCCCTTTTTTTATTATCAGGAAAAAATCTCAATTATTTCTAACCAAAAAATATATATATATTCTTAGCCATGGTACGCTCCCTCTCTCTCTCTTTGAACGTGCATGACAGACACAAGAATCCTAAGATGTGTTTATTTCTGGGTGTCTATGTTTGTCATGGGATAAACCAACGGTCTCTGTGAGCAACATACTCTACTACAATCATCTTCTCCCATGAAATCTCAACTTGGAGAGATTGGTTTGCTCTGAATTCCTCCACCCAAAAAATTATTTGTTCCACTTTCTCGTGAACATCTTGACATGTTTCTTGTGGGCAAGTTAGGAAAAGGCATATGTACTAGAAGGGCCGGCTCAAGCCCTAGGCGATTTAGGGCTCAATTTAATAAGGCTCCAATTAACAAGCCCATTATAAATTCTAGAAATAATTCAAGAAAAAAAGAAAATGAAAACGGACAAAGCCTAAAGCCATACACACCAACTTGTCTTTGTTAAAAATAAAGTATTATTGTTTTTTAACATCAAGATGAATAATTGAATAGGTCAAACGATCAACATGCTCTTTCTGCGTTTTTGGTGAGAATTTTATTGTTTTATAACATCAAGAAACAGAAGAATTGAATAGGACAAACGACCAACATGCTCTTTCTGCGTTTTTGGTGAGAAATTCTCATCATTACAAATAAAATATTATTGATTTGTTTCCTATTTTATTATATAGGAATAATCAACGGCCAAAAACATAGACTCCATAGAGTATAATGCTGGCTATTAGGGGCATTTTGAATACCACTCTCTTCTGTCTGCCTCCCTCTCCTCTTTGCTCGACATGTTCTAAGTTTCTCCTCTTTGCTTATCTGCTAAGTGCTAATTTTCTTTTCCTCTCCGAGTCTTGAAGAATTGCTTCATAATTCTTTTGCTAAATCAAGTTTTATTGTTTTATTTTTGTGATTTATTTTATTATAGTCATAATTTTTTTTTTTTTTGACATGTCCATACAAGAAAAGGAGGAAGGGGAATTCAAACTAGTGAACTCCGCTTCATGAGACGTAGTTCACAGCCAATTGAGCCACCCCTTGGGGACGTCATAATTTTTTTTTTATAAATCGTGTTTGTTTAATTTGATAGTATTTTTAATTAAACATGTCTACTAGAAAATATGCATCTAGATATGAAAATTGATTGAATCTCAAATAGGAGCTCTAAATAATTTTGTTATCAGCAATAAACAAAATTGAGGCCTATACGAAAATATTTTCGGTTTTTCATTTAATTTTAAGAAATTAAAATCACTAGATGATGATGGTTTGCAAAATAAATGTCTTAATCTACAAGGTTTCCTAAAACATGTTCTTGATGGTTTAAATTTATTTTCAAAACTAAAAGTTTTAAAAGAAATTTTACAAATAGAAGAAAGTGCTCAAATTGACATATAAATTATATAAAAAGACTTAATTCTTTTTCAAATGCATGTACGGTTGCTTTTGCAGAAAGAAGTTTTTCAAAATTAAAATTGATAAAATCCTACTTAAGATTAACAATGTCACAATAGAGATTAAATGAATTAGCCATATTATCAATTGAAAAAAAGATGTTAGAAAATCTTGAATATAAAAACTTAATTATTAATTTTAGATCTCAAAAAACAGTGCATTTTACGAATGCCAGATTGACAAAAAATGTTGATTCCACGTGTCCAAGTTTACACGTAGGACCAAAACTTACCATTTTGGAAACTTGGGGGTTTGAAATCAAACCCCCACGTCATATCTCTTCCCCAACAAAACGCACCACCGACAGGCATACCCACCGACGCGTTCAATCCCTGGCATACCCATCGACCCACACAGCGGCTGAACGGAGACCCACCGATGCACCCACGGACGGCTAAACGGAGACCCACTAGCGCAATAGAATCCACCGTCGAGCCTAGCAGTCCAGCCACCAATTTTCTGACCTACAACCGAGACCCACCGGCTGGCAACCCATCCAAGGTAATTTCCCATACTTTTTTTGTGGTCTGTGCTAGTCTAACAATGTGGGTGTGGAACAGCAGAAAGTAATTCCAGCTTAAATCATCAGCTACCACTTTTTGTTGTTTTTCATCCCAACAAACCCCCTTTTGAATGAGTAGAATATTTATGCTACTGTTTCGACATATACTTTGACAATGACTGTATGAAATGCAGAGTATTCATCAATAGAAGCATTAGTAATCGTAGAATTTATTGTAGAGAATATAGCATTCGACAAACACTCACAAGTGCCTCGTTTTGTTCAAGTTTGAAAATGATATAGGTAGGTGATTCCAGATATCTAATTCTAATAAATTTGTGACCATTCTAAATATTGTGACCATGCCTGCCCAAGCTTTCTTGTTAAAAGTGTGGCTAGTCTTGTTCCCTTTATATATTGTTTAATTATGTGTATATTTTGTTCAGATAGTAAGATGAATAGGAAGAAGAAAATTCTTGTGGATGGAGAAGACGAACTCTACACAGTGAAGCCCAAAAAGGTTTGTAAATTTTATTTTGTTCTCGGCCTCAGCCACTGCAAATGCTATTGGGAACATGTCGTCGTTTTCATCCTTGCCTATGGCACACAATAATTGCCCCCCATATTCCCCCTTTAGATGACAAACATCTAAACAAATAACTGGTCGACAACCATACGTGAACCCCTTCTTACATGCATCAAGGCAAATATACGTTCTCTGGAAGAATGCTCCGTCTCTCTGAATAAATGCACTACTACCAGGGTTGGTGCTTCGTACCGCCAAGGCATACCTCCTTGTGAGGCGATACTGCTTGGAATGGCTCCCAAAAAGTTGATGCAATGCCTCCTTCTTTGCCCTATAGCAACAAGCAATGGGAACGTCTATGTTAAGGTCTCTTTTCATCCTCTGTTGCAATGCATAAGGGGTCTAGGTGGGATCATCCTTGAAGTCCTTCTTATATGTACGAACCATGTAATCGACATCGCATTGGGTGTTTTCGTACTGATTACCACAAGTATGAGTTGGGTACAAAGTTTTAATCTGTATACAATTCCTTTTAGCATCAATAGAGGCATGAATCCTCCATGCACAATGCGCTTCTCTACATATTGCACTAACTCTACCTAAGTCATTGTGTTTGTAGTGGTAGTCGAACCAATTCTGCACCGCATACAGTTTAAGTGCCCGCTTAAATGAATATGTATCTGCAAACTGATCCCCTAATCCAAACTTCACTGGAATTTCCAAGTCATGTTTCTCATTGAAGTGCTTATACCGCTTCTTATTTTTTCCATTGTCAGAATCACTGCCCTGCAAACTCGCAAGACCATCACTTTCATCCTCGAAATCGTCATCCCCAAACTCAACTCTTTTATCATTTATATTACAGTCAACCTTCTCCCACCAGTTGGACGTTCCAGCCTTTTCTTTATTGACCTCATCAGCATCGTAGCATAGGTCTTCATCCTCACCATCAGTTGCTTCAAAGTCACTCAACAGCTCCTTTATGACTTCATCAATATCCTGAACAACTTTAGTCTTCCGTGGCCTACCACTCTTTTGTAGTTTTTAGCTGTTTCTGGCATGGTGTGAACACGGCCATGAGCATTGTCCTCCACACCGACATTACAATTGTTCCCCACACCGACATTCACATTTTCCTCTTCATCTTGCAATACAAGTTGAGCATACGTTGTTTTTCTTCTTACTCTTCTAAGTGAGAAAAAAAAAAAAGAAAGGATCAACAACCACTACAATTTACCTAAACCCTAAACACAAATAAGCTTAATGCTCAATCAATAAATAAATAAATAAATTTTTTTTAAAAGAATTACTTACTTAAAAGAATATAAACATGTGTACCAACCTTGACTGGTGTTCGGTCGATTGGTGGTCGGTTGCTTGCCTGCTTGCTTTCTTGGAGGTGCACAGTCGCTAGAAGTCCTTTTCTTTGATGGCGTAAAAGTACGGGTAGCCCTAGTTTTGACCCGTGGGCTTTTAGAAATTTTTGGTTGAGCATTTGCAAAAGGGATTTCATCTTGTCCTTCTCCATCTCCATCTCCACCTTCACTGGCAGCCCTAGTTGTTTCATCCACCCCACCACCCCCTTCTCCATCTTTTCTTTCAGCAGCTTCAAGAAATAAATGCTCATCTATAATAACAACATCGTCCACCAAATGTTCAACATATAAGTGAACTTTTTCAGATGTGTAAATCTCAACAACATTTATAAAATCTACAATTTCTGCATCTCCATTAAAAGATATCAATTGGTCATGATGGTCACCGACGTTATACCAAAGTCTAAAGTCGTTCAAGTAACCTAAATCACGAACCAACTCTTTTATCTCCCACAAACTTAAATAGTCAATGTCGTACGCTCTTATTTTATGGACGTCACCATCAACGTATGAAAATGGGTTATGGCGCATTATCCCACCATGATGGACGCTTATATTGATCAGCATATCTATAAACATATAAAAGAGACCTAAAATATCAGATGATCATATGATTCATGTGAACATACGAAGAAAGTCATAAGTTCATGCAATAAGCAAACAATATTTTGCTAAGTGCTTTCTATACATATGCATGTAAAGCGGCTTACATAAGATTGAGAACATGCAACATTGTTTCATTACATGTAATACGTGCTCTTTAGTGTGTGGTCCATGCTCTCTTTAAGGTGGTCCATGCCCTTATACATGTTTGTTATTTTATCCAAGGGCAAGACTATGTCTTTCTTTAATTACAAATACCAAACTACCACCCCAGCCAAGTTGTAATTACTCCTAACCCTCTCTATGACCCACAATCAGTTGTCAAAGGGCAAAACACGACAAACATAGGCTACTATGGACAAAGCAATTACAGCCCAAAAGTTGACAACAACAATGGAATAAAGTCAGATTCCATTCCAACCACAACCAATATGGACCACACCCGATGCCAACAATGCAATAAAGTATGTTTTGTAAGATTCCAACACATTATATATTGTATATATAAATCCAACACAGATTCGACAAAAAATTTGGGGATGGGGGTTTCGACAAGCATCTGACAATAGAACAAAAAGTGGAATAAAACTAGAAGAAGATTGTTCCACACTGTTAGACCAGCACAGACCACAAAAAGTATGGAAAATTACCTTAGATGGGTTGCCGGTCAGTGGGTCTCGGTTCTAGGTCAGAAAATGGGTGGACGCCGAACCGCTAGGCTCGACGGTGGATTCTATTGCGCCGGTGGGTGCGTCGGTGGGTTTCCGTTCAACCGCTGCTTGGGTCGCTGGGTATGCTTGGGATTGAACTCATCGGTGGGTATGCCTGTCGGTGGTTCGTTTCGTCGGGGAAGAGATATGACTTGGGGGTTTTATTTGAAACTCCAAAGTTTCCAAAACTCACCGTTTTGGATGTGACCAAAACGGTGAGTTTTGGTCCTACGTGTAAACTTGGACACATGGGATCAACATTTTCTGTCAATCTAGCATTCGTAAAACACACTGTTTAGAAGGGAGTAACGACAGTTACAAAAGTCTGACGGCAGAGATTTTTCTGGTATTTTAATTGGCCCAAAGAGTAAATTTTCGAAAAAAAAATAAATAAAAAAATTTAGGGGCTATTTAATTTTGGCGCGTTGACTCAGGGTTTTATGATATATTTACCCTTTTTTTACTTAAAAAAAAAAAAAAAAAAACAAAGGCTCAATTTCAAAGTTTTGCCAAAGGCCTCAAAATACATTGAACCGACCTTGTTAAGACCCTACCATGGGTCTGGTTGTAACTCATGTTGGGTCAAAGCGGGTCACTTTTTTAATTTTTAAATAAGGACAAATTTAAATAAGGATGCAGCAATGCCAAATTAGCTGCTAAATATTATGGGCCTTTCAAGATTCTGAAAAAAAAAAAAATTGGACCTGTAGCTCATCTGTTGGACTTGCCCAAAGAGTCTAAGTTACACCTGGTTTTTCACATTTCAGCCCTTAAGCAGTATGTGGGAGTTGCAAAACCTACACCTACTGAGCTTCCCGAAATTCCCAGTTCACCAGTCCTGCCGCAAGCTGTTTTGGAGTAACAACTGCGCAAGGGCACACCTGAAGTATTGGTGCATTGGGTGGGATATTCCCCAGCAGATGCTTCTTGGGAGAAGAAGACTAAGTTCCATTCTCACTTTCCAGACTTCATCCTTGAGGACAAGAACGTTTTTATGGGGGAAGAAATGTTACGGTCCTCATATGAGTAGTCTCTATGTAGTGCTCTATGTTTACTTTTTAAGTCTTATTTTAATTTGAGTAATAAGCTGGAAATTAACCCTTAAGGTATTTCCTTTTTAGGAGAGTCCAGGTCTTGTAAGGATTTATGAGGTATTTCCATATAAGGAGCCTCACGTTTCCTAGTCCTACTCTGGGTAGGATTATTATTCCTAACCCTAGTTTGAGTTGGTTGTAACTCCTATTTAAGGAATAGTTTGCAATAAGAAAGGCAGAGAATATTTTAGCAAAATTGACACTTTGTGTTGTGAGGTCATGGGGTCTCTCTAACGATCCCTATTTTCCTATTTTCAACAACCATAGGTAGGAAACACAGGACTCCTCTTGTTCGCCGTGTCTAAGGTCCGCTTACATTTAGGTCCCTTTACCGTGCTCGTGAACAATAAATACCCAACTTAATTCAAGAACCGCAAAGGGGATGAATTTTTACCTTTGAATCTAATTTCATCCGTGGCCGGGCCCTCCAAGACACTTCCACCTATGTCTGGATCTTCGGTTTTCACTTCATTCGATAGATCCGGTAGCCAAACAAGCATGCAGTCACCGGGTACGTACCATCGGAACCTCTCCATCGCCGTTAGAAGCTGACTGCTCAATCCACTACATCACACGTTGACTGAAAGCCGATCCTTCCATAGATCCGACGCTAGCCGCCAATAATATGTCCAAAATTCACCGAAGACATAGACGCGCCTCACGCGCATAGGAATTCTTCGCGGCTGCTGGGCATCACGTGCCCTAGTGCCGCCACCGGTGAGGCGCATGTACCTCACGCGCTTGATGATTTTCCCTCTTTGCCAGCCATGTGTCAATCCCTCATACTGCCACGTCAGCCCTAAGCTGTGTCATCCAGTGCCACGCCAACGAATTTGCCACGTCAGTGGTGCCACATCAGTAGGTGCCATGTCATCCTTTGCCACATCATCACTTCGTCCACGTCAGTGGATCTGCCACATCATCACCTTGACAGGGTTGACTTTTCCTTCGTTGACCATTGACTTTGACTTTGACCACTGAAAACTTGACCAGGTGTTTCCTACTCAATTTTTCGTCTTGGTTTCAAATTTATGGTCTATTTTTGTTTTTGGCATCTCTATATGGCAGAAAACAAGATTCTTTTCCAAATTCAGGCGTTTGTTTTATGTGGTTCAAGTTGGTTCATGCATTGTTTAATTCGGTTCCATAGCCTATTCTTTGGCGCAGTTCAATCCGGTTCATTCTTCTTGCGGTAGGCACTCTCAGGTCAGACCAATCTTTCCTCAGGTCCTTGGGTTTTAGGGCCAAAGAAGCCCTTTCAACTGGCCCACTTATGCCTTATCAAATGCCGCCATCACTGGTTACTTATCAAATGCCGCCATCACCGGTTACTGCAGCCTCTCCTAGGCCATTGATCCATTACTAATGAGAATTTTTTGGGTCAGACATTTCAACGGTCCAAGGGTTTCAGGCATGATTAGCCTCTTCAACCGGCCATTTTTCTCCCTACTTAGCTCAGCCAGCCAGGCAAGACGGTCTACTAGTTAGATGGGTCAGACTTTAGTTCAGCTGACAAGGCGAGACGATCCAAGGGTTTGAGGCATGATTAGCCTCTTCAACTGGCCCTGCTATCTCAGCTAAACAGGCGAGACTGTCTACTAGTTAGAATTTTTTGGGACAGACTTTAGCTCAGGCGAGACGGTCCAAGGGTTACGGGCCAAACAAGCCCCTTTTAACCGAACCTACTTTTCTCAGCCGACTAGGCGAGCTACTTCATTACTAGTATATGGTTTTCAAGTCAAAATTACAACCAAGTGAACCAAGCTCCAGCTTAAATGCATTGCTCAAATTCAGGCAGAATCCACCGGTCTCTAACAACTTTTATGATGTTACTTCGGCAATTGTTGCAGCACAAGCAGCTTTTTCGGCGAATTCATTTTTCTTTCCCTTTTCGTTTATCCAAACTCAAGTTTACACATTGAGTTTGAGGGGGGATGTTAAGAATATTATGTTAATGTTATTTACTTGTTATTTACTTCCTTAGATATTATTAGTCTATTAGGTTTACCTTTCCTTATTCTACTAGGTTTACATTTCCTTAATCTATTAGGTTACTTGCCTCTCTATGAATAGAGGTCTCTGTATTCATTATTATCATAAGAGTCAATACAATGTAGTCCATTGTGTGTTTTCGCTCTCTCTCTCTTCTCTCTCTTTCTTCCGCTTCTAATATATTATCCAATATATTTAACAGTGCCCAAGGTCCAGTTACGAGGTCCCTTACTCAGGCTCATAACAATCAAATACCCAACTTAATTCAAGAATCAACTGCAAAGGGGATGAATTTTACCTTTGAAGAACCTAATCATTTCATCCGGCGGAACCCACTGATTCCTCTGGATCTCACTCAGTTCATCTCAATCTCTCTCATTCATTGAATAAGAGAAAGGGAAGGGTACGAAATGGGGAAAAATAGAGGAAGAGAATGGGTTTTTCTCTCACAAGTTCTCTGTCTCATCGCTCACTATGTCCCTCAAACCCAATTTCTCTCACTCAGTCACTGTCCTCTCTCTCATAGCTCCCTCTTTCTCAGTCACATTACTTCTGTCTCTCGCGGGCCACCCTATGGCCAGACCCAACCGTGGGTCACGACCAGACCCGTGTGGGTTTCTGGCCATGACTCACGCGGGTTGTCGCCCTCCGCTTCCTTCGCCGGCCAGACCCACATGGGTTTTGAACCAAGCCTCCTTCATTGGTCTACAGAGAAGACCTGCAATCAAACTATGTAGCAAGAAATGACCTTGACTTGAGAATAAAGTTTTGGTCTTTGATTCGGTGTATTTGTTGTATGGTATGTTTGTGCAATTTTTTTTTGAGGTGTTAGCATATTACTGAATGCTGTAAAATACTACTTTTACGCCAGGTCCGGACCAAAGTTAAACTCATACTTATAACCCCAATATATATATATATATATATAAAGATTAGCATGGTGAGATAATCAAAGGCTAATAATAATTATATAGGTATATTTTTGTAGTATGCTTGGCCATACTGGCAAAGTAGCAAAATTTATAATCAAACCATGTTTGGTCGCTTTGTCCTATATAGATATATGGTTATAAGAAGATATTTTATGTTATTTAATAAAAAGAAGAAAAACTGTACGATGTTACATGTATTCATGGTGGGTGGAGGCATTTTATTTTATTTTATTTTATTTTCTAAGCTTACTTGTCAATCTCTTATTGGAGGATATTCTCATGAAATTTTTCTAGGTAGGATCAAATCCTGCCTCTCCCACTTGTTTATTGGGTCAAGAGTTGTTTCTTTGGAGCACGAAAAGCAAACATGAAATCATTATAAAGATAAGTCTCCAAAGTATAGAATCCCCAAAAAAGGGCTGGCCCACATCAAGTGAGATAAGAAAAAATCATTTTATCTTTTTAGTTGGAGCTTTATGCGGGAAAAAAAAAATTGAATTGTTCTAGAACCCACGGAATTGTACAAATTATAATGATTAAATAACTTATTCAAATTTTTCAATACTTTATACTTCGTAATTTAAAATAGTACAAACAAAATTGATATAAACATAATTCAATATGCAAATAAATATTTCGTAACTCATTAGATTTATAACAAAAATCATTGTAAGCCTATGTTCCGTATTCAACTTTTAAGTCTGTAAGACAAAAAATCATTGGATGTGTTGATGCAATTTTCGATTTACGCTAATCAGCAGTTTTTCTTTATTATTGGGCTGAGAAGGAGATTTATGTATATTTATGCTGTATCTGCAAAATAAGAGCACGGTCAGGAGTCTCTAGTTGGAACACTGAAGACCTTTTGACACTCAAGTTAAAAATATATAGGTATAATATGCTCAAAATACTCAATAATTTATGTATAGTGAGATGTGTGAAAGGGAAGGAGATAGATATAAGGGGGAGAGAGAAGTCTAGAATCTCTTAGAGAGAAGACCGAGTGAGAGACTAAGTTAAGAAAACCCATGATGACACGTGTCACTATATGAGTGGATAATGATAAAATAATAAATAAACATAAATAGATGGGCATATTTTTTCCACAACAGGAAGCTTCTATAATTGTAGGAAAAAAGCAAAGCTACAATAATTTATGGCTTTGCTACATAAATCATATCAACAATTAACCAGAACTTAAGAAAAAAAAAAATGGCTAGTCTACATGCAATTGTTCTCTATATAATGTGATTTGAGAGTTTTTTTTTTTTTTTTTTCTTAAAAAATGTTTTTTATAGTTTTTTTAAGTGTTTTGAGTTGTTTGTTAATATTTTTATTTTAAAATTTTTTTAAAAAAATAAAAGCTTAAGAAAGAAATTTTAACAAATAGAATCTACAAGCATTCACATTAGCGTTTTCCGAATCACAGCGAAGAAAATCAGTTTTTTATTTCAACTCCTCGTTTTAAAAAAAATAACATCACAATCTCTTTATATATTTTTTCTTAAAATATATATATATATATTAATTTATTCATTCAAAAGTGAGGAAAATGGGAGTAGTTGAAAAGAGGGTGAGAAAAATCTGCATTACTTTTTGACTTGTGATGTGTGATATCTTTCAAAAGGGAATTGGGATATTAAATAAAAAATTAGGATCAGCTTTGCGTAGGCCGGTGTGAATGCTATAAGTGTTTTTTTCAACAATCGACACGTAATTGAAGTCACGATAACTATTAAAAAGATAAAAAAAAAAAAAAAATACATTTTACTTTTGAACTATTTATTTATTTGCACTTTTATCTTTAATATTTAAAACGTGATACTTGACCCTTGCAAACTTTCAAATCATTCCAATTTGACTATTCTAACTTTTTTTCTTCACAAAATTCCCTCATCACATATTTTATTTATAAAAAAAAAAAAACAAAAAATCCCAAAAACAAAAAACTAAAAATAAAAGAAAAAGAAAGAAGAAATACGCTGGGGTGGCTTGGGGGTGGCCCCAAGGCCGGTTGTATGGGGGTGGTTTGGCCATCCCCAACATATTTCTTCTTTTCTTTTGTTTTGGATTTTTTTTAAAAAACAAAATATGTTTTTTTTTAAAAAAAAAATTATTATTATTATTAGTTTTTTAACTTAGGATGGGGGTATTTTGGAAAAAAAAAATTAATTATTATTATTATTATTTTAACTCTGGGATTGGCGCATTTTGGGAAGAAAAAAGTCAGAATGGTTGAATTAAAGCAACAATTTGAAAATTTGGGAGGTCAAGTGTTACGTTTTAAACATTAGAGGTAAAAATGCAAATAAGTAGATAGTTCAAGGAGGTAAAATGTATTTTCCCAAAAAAAATATTAACACCTTTAATTATAGGGGAAAATAGACTTTATTCCCCTAAATCATCTACTCATTTGCACTTTTAATTTAAATGTTTAAAATGTGACATTGTACCCCCCAAAGTATCTAACATTGACACTTGACCCTCATGAAGTATTTTGAACTGACACTTTACTCCCCAAAACTTAGTTACTTCGAGAATTTAAAGTGTCAATTTAAAATACTTCCGGAGGTAAACTGTACTTTATGGGATTAAGTGTCAATATCAGATATTTTGGGGGAGGGGGTAAAATGTTCATTTTTAAACATTGAGATTAAAAGTGCAAATAAGTGAATAGTTCAGGGTAAAGTATATTTTTTCCTTAATTATATAATAACAATTAATAGTAACAACTATAAAAGAGAGTTGCATTTTTTTTCGTTCTCAATACTTTTTGACTCGATGATAACGATGGAAACAGGAAATACGATTTTTTTCTCACGTATCGAATTAAAAAAAATAAAAATAAAAAGAGCATTTTCAATAAAGTATATATGTAATTTGAAGGCACGTTTTTTAAACGTATGTTTAAAAATCACAATATTTTAAAAGTACAGTCTCAAATTATATAATTTTTGCGATTTAGTTTAAAATTATACTTTCAACATCTAAAATTGCAATACCAAGAACATGATTCTAAGGCTCCGTTTGTTTTGACCATTCCGTCAATATCCAGCATTTACAACAATTTTTATTTTTTTGTTCAAAACATGGAATTAAGTTTCTTACTAAGCCATTTTTGTGATGACTTTGATTCCATCCATATGTTTCTGAGAGTGTTAATTACTTTAATTACCAGGCAGTACATGGGCAGGTAAGTCACAAAAACACATGGGCCACATGGCCATGGGAGAGAGAGAGCTTATGGATTGCACGATATATAGGAGATGATCCTTTAATTTCTCTCCTCTCTATCCCTAATTTATTTTTCTGAAGAAATTATTTTAAAAAAAAATATTTTTCGGCATTCAGCTCGCACGAAAAAGTGAACGCTAGGGGAAAACGGCCTGTGACTTCTAGCATCATTTGAAGGAGGTCCGACAGTGGTTTGGCAGTCAGACGATTTGAGAAGGAAAAGCTCAAACTCAAAAAATGATTTGTAGTTTTAAAAAATGAAAACTATTTTGCGGAAATTAAATCAACTTTTCATGGTTAACCGAAAATGTTTTCAGCTTGATCATAATTTTTGATCATACTAAACACCAAAAATCATGAGAAACGTCTTTCAAAAAACATTTTACGTCGAAACAATAGATCGAGCCTAAATCAATTGAGTCCACTAGAATGACAAAATATTTAAATGCATTTTTCAATTGAGGATTGTTTTCTTCAGTTGTTGGATAGAACCAAATATATAAATGGGATCAAAAATTTGATTTTTTTTTTTTTTTTTTTTTTTTGGTTAATTGAAGTTTTCTTGGTATGCAAGTTTTCATTTAATACCAAGTCAACTCAAAGAAATCATTTGCACATGAAGTCTCTAGTTGGGAGTTAGTCATAATGTTCACATGAATGAAAACCAGGTGAATGTAAATATAATCTCATCCGTAATATTTAAACTCGTCTACCTGGTGCAAGTAGATCTCGCAATTTTGGTCACTTAAGCTGCCCGAATTACTGTAAAATTTGGACCGCACAATATAATAGTTTAATTCTACCACTATATGATATGAAATCTGCACAACCAATATTATTGATAAGTCCATCAAATCAAATTAAGGAGGAAAAAAAGTAGGTTTGAATTGTTCTCCTTAATGGTACTTATGTTTTTTGTCCCTGATTGAATGGTTCTCATGAATCACAAGTTGTGGGACAGGCATGGCAATTGACAAAAGACTAAGGAGTAATGACCACAAAAGTTTTAGAACAAACAACCTTAGTAAACAAAACAAATTAATCAGTTTAGTCAATTCAAAATTAGCATGACTTATTCTACAAGAAATAGTGGTTTCGTGGCATGACTTTTCTGCATGCCATGGGAAATCAATAGTCTCCTTACTGGAGAAGTTTGGGGCTCTATATAAGCGAGGTCTTGGTCTTGCTTGTTCCCCGTGAAGAATCGTGGGATCTCTATTTTCTTGGCCAATATGAAGGTATGATGATCATTTGCAATCCGAGAATGTTTGTTCTTTTGGGTTCATAACATATGCATACCATATATAATGCATGCCATAACCTCTTCGATCTGTGGTCTATTTTAAATATTGCAGCAAAAGATTGTGATGAAGGTGCAGATGAATTGCCTAAAATGTCAGAGCAAGGCACTTCAGGTTGCAGCTGAAGCAAATGGTTAGTATTATTTATATATATCCCAGATCCCATTAAATTACATATATGCAAGTAATTGTAACATGTTTTTGGTTTAATACTTTTGTGGGTATATATAATATATTGGATTAATTTGCAATGCAGGGGTGAGCTTCGTGGGGTTAGGGGCGCAGAAAGATAAAGTGGAGGTGATTGGGGATGGAGTTGATGCTCCGAAGTTGGTGAAAAGTCTGAGGAAGAAGGTTGGCCACACTGAGCTCCTCACCGTAGAAGCTGTGAAATGAATACAACAAGCTATAGAAGCTTGGAAGACCATGCTTTTGCCTGCCAATCCAATAAGAGAGAGAGAGAGAGAGAGAGAGCTATCCAATAAGAGAGGGAGAGAGAGCTATTTTGTTTTTAATATTATGTAGATGTCGGCTTTAAAAATGAAGAGTTTCTTTTATTTTGGTTGTTTTGTTTTGAATCATCATGCATGATTCATGAAGATGTTAATTAGGATTTATGCAGTTGATGCCTTTGCTGAGGATCAATGAGTAGGCCTTGGGCAAATTTATGCTACATGTAATAGAAAAATGGCTAGCTAGCTCAAAAGCAAAACTTAATAATTCCCATATTTCATGTATCAATCCAATATATCTATACTAGTCTAACAGCATTAAAGCACATCAATGCTGTTGGAACAGTTTCTTAATATCATATAGTAGGAGTCGAGAGACGATGACCTACCGCAACCGGAAAGAATGGCATCGATTATATATATAAATTATACAATATAAAAAATTGGGTTCCCTAAATTTTTAAATGGCTATAACCCATACCGCAATTGACCTAGACGGTTCTCTGGTTAGTAGTTTTAGGCGATTAGTGGTCAATAACTATCTCAATTGTACACCCCTAATCTCGTTAGTTTTTTTTTTTTTTTTCTAAGCTGTCTCGGTTCAAGTTGGAGGCGAAATTGAATATTAGTTGAACAAGAATAGAAAAAAAATATATATATATATATATATATAGCATATATATATATATTAAGTTGAACACATTATTAGTTCATTAGTTGAACCAGCTTGCAAAGTCACATCTTCCAAGTTCTAACCACTGTATTTAGAAAGAAAAAAAAAAAAAGGTACGCCTCTTTTCTTCTATCTTTTTTCTTTCTTCTCAACTCTGCACTACATCTACAACACACACCATTATTTCCTATCATTCACCATTATTCGTCACAGCAGCGTTGCTTTCACGGCGTGGCTGAACCGCCTGTTGACCCAAAATTGCGTTGCTTTCACGGCGTGGCTGAACCGCCTATTGACCCAAAATTTCTCCATTAATCCAAAAAGTGCCAAAATTTCTAATGGGTAGGGACAAAATAAACCGAAAATCAAATTACATTTGTTAATAATCCTAGGGGCGGAACCACCCTTTGGTTTGGGAGGCCCTAGCCCCGGCCCCACCAAGCCATAGGATAGTCCCCAAAAAAATAATTTTTTAAAAAAAATTAACTTTTGCCTCTTCAATTTTTTTTTTTTTTTTTTTGTCCCCCAAATCAAAAGTTCTAGTTCCGCCCCAAGATCATAATACCACAATGAACAATTTCATCTACATCTCTTAGACATCTCAGGTGGTCTTCTAATTAAGCTCAGCAGGAAAGATGAACATTTCTTAATTTTGCATGCATGATTTTATCAACTGGATTTATGTGCAAATCATATATAACATGATATCATAACTTTGAAGATGCATTTCCACGGCCAAAAATATGACACTTGGAATCAAGAGTACAGATTGAAAGATTGGGGAGATGCATGATACTTCCCATATAACTTAGGCTCCCGGACCGGAACTAGGTTTTGTTATGGGGGGGTGCTAAGATTTTAACAGAGAGAGAATAAGGCACACATGGTTGATGTTTACAAGTGGATCATGATGAGGAAAGTAAAATGGGAAAAATTGGAAAAGAAAGGTAACAATCATCAATTTCCTGTTTTGCCCCTATTAGTCAATGTGAAAAATAAAAGTACAAAAAATAAAAAAAGTCCTTATTTTTTTCATATGATTTTTAAAAAAATAATATTCACTTATAATTACGAGAACACAAAAAAAATACCTAACATTGATTTTTTTTTAATCATAGAATATTGGTGCGGGTTAAATCATAGCCACACATGCACGTTCTTCTTTTTGAATCCAGGCCACATCCATTTGTGTGTATTTTTTTTCTTCTCTATTTGCCTAGTCAACAAAGGTGGTGTTTGTTAAACACCACCATTCTACTAAATAATATTCATCTCATTTTTACAAAAGATCAACATCTAAACATTTTTCATTTTTTATATTACATCTTTTACTTTTTACTATTATTCAAATAAATAAAAAATTACTACAAAACAAATTTTTTTTACTTTTCAATAGTACTTTTTCACATTTCTATACCAATCATTATTGTTTTATTTTAAATTTAAAATAAATGAGCAATAAGTACCGTGTTGCCCGTGTTGCCATGTTGCTTAACGAACAAGGCCTGCCCACCTACTCTTTCCTTATTTTGTCTAATTTGCCCAGATTCTTCTGGTGTGTTCTAGGCTTCTAGCCACTTCTCCACTCCAATAAGCCAAACAAAACAAAACTAACAAAAAAACAAGGTCCCGAATTCCTTTGAGTTCTCTCTCTCTCTCTCCTTCGATTGAGTATTTCTCCACGATAGCTTCTACAATCCTCCATCTCCCATGACTTATCATCTTCTTTCAAATATTATCACATGTGAAGGGACAAAGGCAGAAATTGAGGAAATGAAGACAGAAATATTACATACCTCTCATATCAAAATGCTATCTAAATGAAATTCTTAGAAATTTCATTTTTCACTGTTATCTAAGAAGAAGAGAGCAATAATGCATTCAAGAAAACATCTTTTTCATTAATTATAATCTAATCTCTATAGGAGTAGAAAGAAAATTTAAATAAACTTTATAAAATAAACCCTAACCTTAATTTGACTCACTTTGACTCACTTTGGACGAAGCCTATTATCTAATTAAAAAAAGGGAGAGGTTTAGGTAAGACTACCGCACCTTGTGGTAGCCCAAAACGTAGTCGTTTTGGGCATTAAACGACCACGTTTTGTTAAATAAATTAAAAAAAAAAAAAAAAAAAACTTAATATTAAAATATTTAATAATTAAAAAATTAAAACATTAAAGAATTAAAACTACTAAAAAAATAAAAGAAAAAAAAAAAAAATCCAGCCACCCCTTTTGCTGACCACCCCATTTTGGTTAAAGAGGTGGCTCCACGGATGGGCTGGGCTGGGTGGTTCGTCCACCCCCTTTGCCAAGGGATGGTCCAAGCCTCCTAAAAGGACCACCCAAAAAAATAAATAAATAAATAAAAAGTTTTGGTTTTTGGAGTGGCCGACCACCTCCATTTGGCCTTGGAGTGGCCTCCTACGAGGGACCTAAGCCTCGCCCCTCCTTCAGATACCCATCTTCGTCGTCCCTCCCTCAACGCCGAGAATACCCAAAATATCGTCGCCGTCCCCCGTCCATCCCTGAACACGCCGTCGCCGTCACCGACCCTCCCTCAACCCGCCATCGTCGTCCACTCCTCAACACCCATAATCGTCTGGCTTGTGAATAGTTTTATGGGCTATGGATTCTGATTTCCTCACCCCTCTTTCCTCTCCGATCCAGAAATTTGAAAGCAGGGCTTCCAGTTCCACTACTTCATCGACTAGCTTCAAGTTCTTCCATTTTCGAAGCTTAGCAAGTGAATTAGCACCAGATGAGGCTTTTGCGGTTGATTTTGTTGTTGTCTTTAACTTCTGGTCTCGCTGCGATCGTCGTCTACATCACACGTGGCGACGACGTGTTGAGGAGTGGACGGCGACGACGGGTTGAGGGATATTATTATTATTTTTAATTATAAAATATTTTAATATTTATTGAATTTTATATTAACATTTTAATTTTTTTTTTATTTAACAAACATGGTCATTTAGTGCCCAAAAGACCACATTTTGGGCTACGCCACCTAAGCCTCCCTTATAAAATATCACTAATTCTAGATTAGATGATTTTAAGTCGCTTCTATTACAGTAGTAACTCTCAAAATATAAACTTAAATAAAACTAAAATTAATTTATTGTTTTCTCATCCCGCATCAATTGACTTGTAAATATTATCAAGAATATTTTGTTTCCTAATTTATGCTTGAAGAAAGCAATAATATTGACCAAATAGAAGTCAAGAAGGTTAATATTGATTTTTAATTTATTCATAAATGAGCCAAACGTCAATGGCGTGTACATATTATAGTGCATTAATAGGTGCAATAATACCTTAATAACACTTGGAAAAATTAGATTCATAAATGAGTAGAGTTTTATTCTATATATACCAGATAATGCTCGTACTCAAGCGCATTAAGCTTGATGACGACGATGAGCAACTTAGTGTGTGTTTGGCAAAATTTTCAGAATTTGATTTTCACTTCTCAAATTTAATCATAAAACTCTTCCTAAATATCAGTTATCCAAAGGAATGTGACCCCTACTAACACATTTTACAAAAATAAACTGGAAAATTCTTTTAAATTACTTAGGTCTACCACTAAGGTAGAGCTCTTCATTGATATGATTGTGTGCAAGGTTCTATTTATAGAGCTTACAAATAATTTAAATTTATTCAAATCAAATTCCAATCAAATCATTTCAAGGAAATTCTCAAGTGGTCAGGGTATGTATTAGGGCGTGAGTTCGAATCTCCACAATTGAGAATCCCTACATATGTCTGATTAGTATTAGTTGCCTTGAATTTTTATTGATAAACTAGTGGAACTGAGACAGACTATAGCTCAGTCAGATTTTAGGGAGCGCGTGTGGTTTCCATCGTTTATGCCCCTCATGTGCGGCTCCTAATGGATAGGTACTACAGTGGTCACGCCCAAGTAGAATAGTCACAATTAATAAAAAAAAAAATCATTTCATTTATGGTAATCCAATCCTCATTTATAATAAATAAAGTAACATATCATGGACACCCTTAATTTGAATATCCATGTGCTCCGTTCAATGCGATGAATATATATATATGAGGATAACTTCTATAAGGAGCTGGTGTAAACCAGTTACTTTGTGCCCACCAATTAGAATTGGACAGCTAAGATTATCACACCAAATCAAATGAGGTGAAAAACACCGGATTAAAACACCAACTCCCATCATCCACAAAACCCTCATTTTCCTCCTCTCCCTCTCCCTCTTTCTCTCTCACTAGCGGTGCCGTGCATCCCAGAAAAATAATAATTTTTCTCCTCAAACCCATAAGCTAAGAACTGGAATTTTCTCCACACACTGGATTTTGGTGGGTTTCTCTCCTCAAATCAGCTAAGAACTTCTCCCGGTGCTCTCTCTTTCTCTCTTGCCGGCGGCATGACAGAGATCTTGCCGGAACCCAACCTCTCTCTCTCCCGCCGGAACCCAACCTTTCTTTCTCTCTGGATTTTTGTCAAATAATCTGGTTTTAGTGTCAAATTATTTAGTGTCAAATAATTACTTAAATGTCTGATTTTTTCTTACATTATAAATTGCTTCTTTAAACTAAGATCATTAGTGACCAAATAATTACAAGCTACTTTGAGGTTGTGTTGGCAGGACATTGTAATTCCTGCAATTGAAGCAATGGAAAGAAGAGACATTAAAGTTGTGATTGTTTTCAAAATCTTTTGTTGATCTAAATGGCAGGGCACAAGCCTCCAAACAAGAATATGTCAAATTAATCTTGTGGTGTCCCTTAGCAATATTGATGTTCAAAAACGTTGACGTGGAGAAAGCACTGGGCAGCAGAGAAATTTTTTTCTTTGCTGCCGGTGTGTGTCTGTGAGAGTGAGAGTGAGAGAGGGCAGCATGGGTTGGGCTCTGTCATCTTCTCCGTCAAAATTTGGGCTGTCCTCCTCCGGTGTCGTCAATGGCAAGCTCTGGGCTGGGTTGCACGGCGCCGCTGGAGAGAGAGAGAAAGAGAGAGGGAGAGGGAGAGGAGAAAAATGAGGGTTTTTGTGGATGATTGGAGTTGGTGTTTTAATCCAGTGTTTTTCACCTCATTTGATTTGGTGTGATAATCCTAGCTGTCCAATTCTAATTGGTGGGCACAAAGGAGTTGGTTTACACCAGCTCCTTATAGAAGTTATCTCTAATATATATATATATATATATACATATGCAACGAAATCCACCATTTATTTGATGAAACTTGTTTTATTTTTTAAAATTAAGATTGGTTTTGTGAGAACACTGTGACTTTAAAAGCATTTTAGTGAATTTAAAACTTGTATGAAATTACTTATAAAATTCAGTTTCGCTTGGTATAAGTAAGGTAAAACTTAACACCCACAAATGTCTTTATAAACCATCTATTTTATATGTGCTACTCATTTTCCCATTGTAAAACCAGGTGTCGTTACAGATGTTTTATTGATGTCCCCCCATATTTATTTATTGCATTGCTTATGCTAGGTGATTGCTAGATAATTGATGCCCAAGAATCATATTGGTGTTCATTTACCCACTTAACATTGTCATGAGTCAATAACGTACTCCAAATTTACTCACTTATATATCAATGAGTTTCCACCTTTACGCATAAACCTCTTATTATTTCATTAGCCCAATCGCCATACAAATTTATTAATGTTTGGCCTGCCAATCACGCCGGCCGCCGGTCTATTATTATTATTATACCTACAACTCATGGCCTCATTTTTCAATATATATATATATTAAGTTTGATTCTTATTAAAACTAAACTTGACTTCTTTATGGATTTGGTAATTCATATTCGGGTATTAAAGTATCGATAGGTACAAAATTATACAAATCAACTTTAACTCGACTCATTTTATTAAATTGTAAGATTTTTTTTGTTTTTTTAATTTTAACTCACTAATTTCGTGCTGTGTAAAAAATTATGGTCCCGTTTAACCCCTTCCAATAAGGAAATTTGGTTTATTAATCAAACATGAAAAATTTTGTCTATTTATAGAGATTTCTTGGAGAGGATTACATAGCCACAAAACCCTTCACTCAAAATGTTGGCCTCAAAACATGTTGCTTTGAGCTTACTATTTTTTTGCCTCTCCCTCCACTTGGCAAATTGTGCTCTTCCCTTGCACCATTTCTGCTTTAGCCATGAAGACTACACTGCCAATAGCCCTTATGCTTCGAACATGAAAGGGTTGCTCAATCTTTTGTCCACAAAAGTTCCTCCAACCGGGTTTGGGCTCTGCTCAACGGGCGAATCGCAAAACAAAATAAGTGGTCTTGCCTTATGCCGAGGTGATGTCTCAAGCACAAACTGTAAGACCTGCGTTGTTGATGCAGGCAAAGAGCTTCGCAGCCGCTGTGCTTACAGAAAAGGAGCAATAATATGGTACGACAACTGCCTCCTAAAGTATTCCAACATAGATTTCTTTGGAGAAATTGATAACAAAAACAAGTTCTACATGTGTAACGTCCAAGATGTTGACAATCCCACATCGTTTAATCCAAAAGCTAAGGATTTGTTAAGCATATTATCCTACAAAGCTTCTGATATTCCAAAGGTGTATGCTGCTGGGGAGCTAGAGCTTGGTTCATCACTAAAACTATATGGCTTGGCTCAATGCACTCGGGATCTTTCTGGTGTTGATTGTATGAGGTGTCTTTATGGTGTGATTAGTGAACTTCCCAACTGTTGCAATGGAAAACGCGGTGGTCGAGTTGTGGGTGGGAGTTGTAATGTTAGATATGAACTTTACCCCTTTGTTGATGGAGCCTAGGCTACCATGATTTTCTGATATTTGTGCATCAAAATGTGTGATGTACTATGCTAAAAAGTAAATAATTGTCCAATGGGACTACTTCTATACGTCAAAGAAATATGATAAGTGCATATTATATGTCGTAAACAAATTCACATGTTATTAATGTTAACTTCTATTTAAATAAATAAATAAATAAATAAACTTTGTGGATGACTAACTAATTAATATTTAGCTCTAATTTGCATGTGATAAATAATACAATATATATATATATATATATAGTAGACAATTTGATATGAAAGATCTTGTAGAGGTTAAAGTTGTATTTATCTTACAAAGAGTAGACACACATGACTTATTAAGGGTTGTTTATGAGAGAGGCTTCGATATTTAAATCAGTATGTTGATTTCTAAAGGGGTAGGAGGTTATGAAAGAAAATGCTGAATAGTGTGCGTACCTTAAACTTAGGGTTTTCAATCTCCTTAAAAGGTTGACATGAATAAGGCGAAGTAGGATGGATATGGGAGATAGTGGAGATCAAGATTCTAGTATGGAATGTAATAGATCATCACAGAGACCTTTCCTTCTGAGTATACCCGTCAATCTTCCCTTATATAACATGAGTTTGAATTGGCATGTATGTTGGCGGGAACTATATTTCCTTATATTGGCCCTCCTACTATATGTGCACAACCACTAGGCAGGTGGCTGTCTATTGGAGGGTCGTCGGTACATTGGGCCATTGGGGGGTCATTAACACCTGAGAGTGTGATAGTCAGTTGTCCCTCGAAGGGGTAGTCCGTCAAACCGTCGGTCAAACTCGATCCACTCCCATGTGACTTTCGAGCTGACATGATGCTTGGCTTGTTCAATGAGCAGGCGGAACCCTTACGAGTTTAAGGGCAAATAAGCTTTAACAAGCCCCCTATGAGGTTGGTGATATTTCCCATCAACAATATTTTTCTCGATCAATTGCATTACGTTGGGAAAAAGAAAAATTAAAATTATAAAGATTGTAAGAATATATATGTTGATACTCCTTTTGATTCTATTTTTTATTTATTTTAGGCAAATTACACTTTACCCTCAAACTATCATCACATTCTCAGCCAAACTTTACATCTCTACAGCTCATCCCCTAATTCGAAGTTTCAATTTTAGTTTTTCCTATTTGTCCAAATCGTGAAGTTAATTAAATAGAACGAAAAATAAAATTAAAAAATAAAAAAAAATAAAAAAGGCCCCTTAAACTAAAGGCCGTTTTTGATATAGCTCCATGAAGTTTAAAATGTGCTAAAATGATACATCAAACTACCAAAGTTTGTACAAAATGCCATTTTTATTATATTCTTATAATACCTTTATTCTTTAATAAGAAATGCTTGGTTGCAATATTAAGTACATCTTTTGGTCATAAATATCCACGTGGCAAGCATTTTAAAATAAAAATATATATATCTCTTCTCTCTCCCCTGTCGGCATTTTCAAATGAAAAGAAAGTAGGCTGGTTGACCAAACCTGCTTAACCAGCCTGGCTATTTTTAAACAAAAAAAAATACAATGAAAGACAATGAAAATCCCAAATCTCCCACCCCTCTCTCTCTCTCTCTCTCTCTCTCAATTTCTCCCACCCACATCCAGCCGCCACCACCGCCGGCCACACCATCCAGGGGCTACGCCGCCGGCCACCACGAAGCAGAAGCAGTGCCGATCCGAACCAGTTTCTCTCTCTCCCAAACCGCCGGCCACCATTTGAGGTAGGCTGAATGGGTATAGGTTTTGTTGGGGCCGAAATCTTGATGGGTTTTTTTGTTGGTGGTTTTTTGTTTGATTTCGAAAATGGGTAAGAATTTTTGGGTATATTTTGTTTTTTATTGGAAGATCTTTGTAAGAATTTCGTCACTTTCTTTGTCATGGTATTGTTGTCAGATCAATGTTTTGAGTTTTGGCCATTTGGGTTTTGTGGGGGTTGGACTGTAGGTGGGTGGGGGGTGACCTCCAAAATTTTTGAAGGGAAAATAAAGTAATGCCTAGGCCTATCACCTGCTTGTAGAAAAAACTGTGTGGATGAGAGGGTTAAGTGAATGAAATCAAACGCGATAATCGGAGCAAACGCAAAATGAGTAATTCTCAGAAGTTGAACACTGGGAAGATCTTCACATGGCAGGTCGGCCTGGTGACCTGAATGCAGTGCAGTCTATCTTAGATTGTTAATGCCTTCTTAGATTTTCTAAAGTTTTCTGATCATGTTCATTATTGCAGATACAATGATGAAGTTTCCATTTTTTCTGACCAATCTAGAGCTTATCTGTAAGCATGGCGAAATGTGTAGTGTTTGGGGGAAAAACATTGCTATGGTCTATGGAGTTTGTATCTTCAGAAAGCTATTCGATTGTGCTTTAAGCCCATGATCATGACTAAGGAGATTCCCAACCAAGTTCAAAATGGAGAGGCAAAGAGAAGGAAGAAAAGTTCTCTATCAACATTCAGTTCACTGTCAAAAGATAGCATTTTTGTCCTTCCTAGTAATAGGTTATATATTAATTTCAATAATTTGTATCTATCTTGTCGTGCAATAGAATTTCTCTGTATATTTTGTAAATAAATTGAACATGATTCGACTAAAGATTTTTTTCCCTCTTTCCTTTTTCATCTCATGGACAAAGATTATATTTTGAGTCTCTTGAATTACACTTCCTTAAATGCGAAGTGATAAACTTTTTTACTGATAAGGCTCTATGGACAAATAAATCACATTCATTTGTCAATGACTCAATGCTTTTGTGCAATAGATATCAATCGGTGGTATCAGAATGCAAAAAAGCACTACATCGTGTTGCAGAAAAGTGTCTTCTCCTTTGCTATTGCTTTGGGTTGCCTTTCCAATAACCACGGTGTGTCAATCCTCCCATCTCTTCTACCTCCGGATTGTATCCAGTTTTAACCAAGAGTATCTCCAATTGTTCATAATTTTCAACATAATTTTCAACACACAATACATATTAACACAAAAAATCAACTTCAAGAAACATACAAAAAGGTTACAATCCAAGAGTTTCTCAATGCTGCAACATTTCGTTCTCCAACTTCTTCATTCTTCTTATCATCATTGCTGCAAAACCCTCCATGTTTACGCTTTTAAGATGGTGCAATCATCATCTGAAGTGTCTTGAAAGAAAGAGTCCAATTACAAGCTGAATTTGATAGAACAATCTAGTTTAAGGTCAATTACCTCTAACATATTGACAAAGAAGTAAAATATTTTGTGACACTAGCACACAGCCAACCATTAAGAAATCAAAAGCATTCCAAACATGTTCTCTTCAAAAAGAGGACCTTAGGGGTACTGTCAAAACCAAACCCCTGCTCGGCCAAAACAGAAAGCCAGGGCCAAAAAAAAAGAATACCAAAACAAGAGTAAGCCAAAACCAGAAAATCAAAAACCAACATTTAGCCAAAAAAAAACAAAGCAACCCACGAATACCAACATTTGAACTACATTCAGCCAAACCATAGAAAAAGGAACACCCAATTTGGTTAGAACTCCAAAATCGGAAAGGAAAACCTAAGCCCAAAAGGTTGAAGACCAAATATCCATTCAGGAGAAGCTCAGCAAATTTCACAGTTCACACACAACACCACATTCGGTGGGTCCAGAAAATAAACCAAGAAATTTTTTCAAGAAATAACTTTATTTCACAGATGAAGAACTAATAAATCCATTGTGTAATGACTCCAAGCTCGAAACAAAAACAATTGGGTTTCTCTTTTTGAAAGGGGAAGGCATTTCCACAAGGCACCAATCCCTTGAATAACTTTAAACAGAATTACAAACCAATTGAATACATGGGAAACTAACATAACAATAGACGAGATTGAACCATCTGTGATCAATTCACGAGAACATTACACGACCGTCATCACCATATGACTGTAGGAAGAAATTTTCCATGTAAGAGAAGTTGTTGCTCACCTGCAAACAAATATAGCAAAAATGTATGTAAGAACAATTTCTATTGTTATTATGCGGAAATCAATTTTGATCCCCTTGAAGATTATTTAAGACCATAATTTAAGACAAGCATCTGAAGTTTTACTTCCAATCTACCACAAATTCTGACTTGTGATACTTCTATCTCAAATAGAACATAAAACATTAAAGGAGATTTTCAATGCAAAAATGATTTGTTTTATTGTGATAGAAATCTGCCCTTGAGAATCAGTGATTCAGAATTTATAACATAAAATGAATGCAGCATGAAAGTGATTGTATCTCCATAAAAAGAACCATCATTCATTCTGCAAAATTACAGAATCTATTGTTTCTTTACTTATTAATATAAGATGATCATCAAGGTCTCCTCGTTAACTCTTCATTCAGTGACATTAGATTTCAAGGAAACAAATCACATGAGCTACTTAAACCAAATTTGACATATCCCAGCAATTGATCAATACCACAAACTCAATTCTTACATAACTCCTATGCATCTGGGCTAATGTGGAGTGATCATAAATCATTGGATCAACCTTTATTAAAAAAATGCTCATAAATCCAATAGTTTATGGGCACTCCACATCAATCCAGTTGTACAGAAGTTGTATAAGAGTTGAGTTTTTAGATTTACTCCCCAAGAATTAGGCCCACAGTTAGTAGATTAGCATATTGACTCAAGTACATCCAGAATGACACAAGACCAAAGAGAGACAAAGATCATGTTGCACACAATGTTGTTCTATAGGAACAACGAATCCTATATATCAAACTGCATCCAAAAAGAAATTAAGAAAAAGCAAAAGAAAATGTAAGTTTTCCTAAGACGTGTTTGTTTCTGGGTGTTTATGTTTTTGTCATGGGATAAACCAGCGGCATACTCTACTACAGTCATCTTTCTCCCACGAAATCTCAACTGGGAGAGATTGGTTCTCTTTGAATTCCTTCACCTAGAAAACTATTTGTTCAACCTTCTCATCAACATCTTGACATGTTTCTTGTAGACAAGTTAGGAAAAGGCATATGTACTAGGCCACTTCTAATGTATTTGAAGAGGTTTTGAGACCAGAGCAGGCTCAATTTTATGGTATATAAATGATCTTATTACAATTTTTGTTAAAGTTTGATTATTTGAAATGTTAAATTTAAGGGAAACTTCACTTTAACCCTTTTAAACTTTCATCAATTTTTTTTTTTTTTTTTGATAAGTAAAAAACAAATAGTAACTTTCGTCATTTTTATAATGCCTCATCAAGTTCATAAACTCTCAATTTAGTGTATCAAGCTTCTAATTTTTTGCAAAGTCCTCCCTCCATTAGGATTTTTTGTTAAATCTTAAGTAAAGGGTATAAAATACACAAAATTCCTTATTTTTAAAGTTATATTATTGTGACCCAAGGCCGATAGCAAGGACACCACCCGACCCCACAGTCGGTCTAGTCGTGACTCACGTTGGGTCAACACGAGTCACTTTTTTAAAAAGAAATAATTTTTAAATAAGGACAAATTTAAAATTTTATAAAAATTTTAAAGATATGAAAGTTACCACACTCTCACAATTTCTCTGAATCACTATTTAATTCCACCTATAGCCTAAAATGAACCACTAGCTCAAAGAAGTCCCACGAACCACTAGCCTAAACTGAAGTCCCATCACACACCCAAAGAAGCCCACGAAAACTAGCTCACTCTCCCATATCAACCAAAACCTGAGATTGAAACCAAAACCCCCAAAAGCATGACAATCCCAGATCAACAATTCAACCCACAAAGGAGAAAAATCAAAACCAGATTCAACCCATAAAGAATAACAGTTAAACCCAAAAGACTGGAATGAGAGATTGAGAAAAACCTGAGATTCAAAAGCTTCCAAGTTCAAAAATGAATTGGTGAAAGAAGCTTGCATAGCAGACCAGATGCGTGAGTCCGGCAAAGAGGTTAAATCACTGCAGCACCACTGAGCTCAACAGATTTTCAGGGAGATTATGTAATGCAGGAACAATTTTTGGCTTCATGCTGCTACTTTTGTTTTGGTATGCTTCAACATTCTTCAGCTACTTGATTTTCCCTGCATGGCCATAATGCTAGTATTGATCAGGATGATAAGATATTAGCAACATAATGAATAGAAAAAAAATATCAAGGAAACCTAAGCTCAAACAACCATTTTTTTTTTTACGTAGGCATGACCATGGTAGCACTTACTGCGAGGAGTGACACGAGAGGTTTAGGCAGCGGGAATCGTGGGCACTCCTTCAAGTCCGACTGACTCAGCCCTACCCAAGGTGGTTTACATTAATCAAGCATGGAGATTCCCATTGTGAGATTCAAATTCATGCCCTAGTGTGCATCTAACCACTACAGAAATTTTCTTGGCCCATTGAACCACCACCTAGAGGTTCAAACAACCATGTTAAAGCATTGAATAAACACTAAGCCAAATATAGTCCAAACGACTGACAAGAAAGTTTTATTTTCATTGAAAGAAGTTCAAGGTTAACAAGACTTGACGTGGACAATGCCTATGCACTTAACATGTTAAATAAAGTGAAATCACAACAGTAGGATAATTCCACTACGACAACTTTCTAATTCAAATTGCCAGCCAAGAACATGTTGTGGCTCAATGGAAACTGAAATCGACTTAGATGTTCTCCATAATTTTGGTGAAGCATCAACCTCAATGATGTGAATTTAAAAATTAAAAAAATTAAAAAAAAAAATTTAAAAAAAAATTTGAAAATCACATGAATATATATACACACTTGATTGTTGGATAATCTGCATAATCTCAAAAATTTAGAATCTGATCAAAATGCATAATCTTTCCGGGCTACAAAATCAACTCGAAGGGAGCGAAAGAAAGAGAGAGTAGTACATAGATGCAAACCCCATTATCTTAGTTTCAGTACCAGGAAAAGCAACCAATATAAACAAACAATTAGGTAAATCATCAAATTGAAAGTAAACAACTGAAAGCACTAGCTAAATCAAAATATTTGAACTAGTTTAAATAAATACATCCAAACAAGTATACAGTGTAAATCCTCATGTAATTAACAAATACCTCTAAAGACCATAGGTTTTCATCAGCCTCTATTTCATACTATATTGTAAATGAGTCAGGAGTAATACCACAAAAAAAAAAAAAAAAAGACCCCCCAGTTTCAGCAAAGATGAAACATTTTGTGGAAGTTCCTTGCTATCTCATCAGGTTCAAATCACAACTGCAAGTATAAATGCTTTTAAGATTTCGAATTTGGTACTTTGAATGAAAGTAGGGGACTATGGGAGAAATTGACCGAGACAGAGGGAAAAAAAATATATATATATATATATATATATATATAACCTGCAAATGTTGCAAGCAGCACACTAAATCAGCCTGATTGGTCCACTCCTGTTAATGTATCTCTATATTTTCCTGTGAAAGCAATAAACTGTCAAGTAATGTGGGATATAAAATCAAATTAAAGCAACCAAATTCCTTCTATGCAAGT
>NC_081550.1:8027566-8031000 GCF_901000735.1 Corylus avellana
AAAAAAAAAAAAAAAACTAACGAGATTAGGGATGTACAATTGAGATAGTTATTGACCACTAATCGCCTAAAACTACTAACCAGAGGTCGATTGCGGTACGGGTTATAGCCATTTAAAAATCCAGGGAACCCAATTTTTTATATTATATAATTTATATATATAATCGATGCCATTCTTTCCGGTTGCGGTAGATCATCGTCTCTCGACTCCTACTATATGATATTAAGAAACTGTTCCAACAGCATTGATGTGCTTTAATGCTGTTAGACTAGTATAGATATATTGGATTGATACATGAAATATGGGAATTATTAAGTTTTGCTTTTGAGCTAGCTAACCATTTTTCTATTACATGCAGCATAAATTTGCCCAAGACCTACTCATTGATCCTCAGCAAAGGCAACAGCTGCATAAATTCTAATTAACATCTTCATGAATCATGCATGATGATTCCAAACCAAACAACCAAAATAAAAGAAACTCTTCATTTTTAAAGCCGAAATCTACATAATATTAAAAACAAAATAGCTCTCTCTCTCTCTCTCTCTCTCTCTCTCTCTCTGTGTCTCTCTCTTATTGGATTGGCAGGCAAAAGCATGGTCTTCCAAGCTTCTATAGCTTGTTGTATTCATTTCACAGCTTCTACGGTGAGGAGCTCAGTGTGGCCAACCTTCTTCCTCAGACTTTTCACCAACTTTGGAGCATCAACTCCATCCCCAATCACCTCCACTTTATCTTTCTGCGCCCCTAACCCCACAAAGCTCACCCCTGCATTGCAAATTAATCCAATATATTATATATACCCACAAAAGTATTAAACCAAAAACATGTTACAATTACTTGCATATATGTAATTTAATGGGATCTGGGATATATATAAATAATACTAACCATTTGCTTCAGCTGCAACCTGGAGTGCCTTGCTCTGACATTTTAGGCAATTCATCTGCACCTTCATCACAATCTTTTGCTGCAATATTTAAAATAGACCACAGATCGAAGAGATTATGGCATGCATTATATATGGTATGCATATGTTATGAACCCAAAAGAACAAACATTCTCGGATTGCAAATGATCATCATACCTTCATATTGGCCAAGAAAATAGAGATCCCACGATTCTTCTTGAGGAACAAGCAAGACCAAGACCTCGCCTATATAGAGCCCCAAACTTCTCCAGTAAGGAGGCTATTGATTTCCCACGGCATGCAGAAAAGTCATGCCACAAACCACTATTTCTTGTAGAATAAGTCATGCTAATTTTGAATTGACTAAACTGATTAATTTGTTTTGTTTATTAAGGTTGTTTGTTCTAGAACTTTTGTGGTCATTACTCCTTAGTCTTTTGCCAATTGCCAAGCCTGTCCCACAACATGTGATTCATGAGAACCATTCAATCATGGACAAAAAACTTAAGTACCATTCATAAGGACAATTCAAACCTACTTTTTTGGCTCCTTAATTTGATTTGATGGACTTATCAATAATATTGGTTGTGCAGATTTCATATCATATAGTGGTAGAATTAAACTATTATATGGTGCGGTCCAAATTTTATAGTAATTCGGGCAGCTTAAGTGACCAGAATTGCGAGATCTAGCTACTTGCACCGAGTAGGGATTATATTTACATTCACCTGGTTTTCATTCATGTGAATATTATGACTAACTCCCAACTAGAGACTTCATGTGCTGATGAGTTCTTTGAGTTGACTTGGTATTAAATGAAAACTTGCATACCAAGAAAACTTCAATTAACCAAAAAAAAAATCAAATTTTTGATCCCATTTATATATTTGGTTCTATCCAACAACTGAAGAAAACAATCCTCAATTGAAAAATGCATTTAAATATTTTGTCATTCTAGTGGGCTCAATTGATTTAGGCTCGATCTATTGTTTCGACGTAAAATATTTTTTGAACGACGTTTTTCATGATTTTTGATGTTTGGTATGATCAAACGGAAAACATTTTTGGCTAACCATGAAAATTTTGTTTAATTTCCGTAAAATCGTTTTCCTTTTTTAAAACTACAAATCATTTTTTGAGTTTGAACTTCTCCTTCTCAAATCGTCTGATTGCCAAACCACTGCCAGACCTCCTTCAGAGGTTGCCAGAAGTCACCGGCCGTTTTCCCTTAACGTTCACTTTTCGTGCGAGCTAAATGCTAAAAAATATTTTTTTAAAAGATAATTTCTTCAGAAAAATAAATTAGGGATAGAGAGGAGAGAAATTAAAGGATCATCTCCTATATATTGTGCAATCCATACGCTCTCTCTCCCATGGCCATGTGTTTTTGTGACTTACCTGCCCATGTACTGCCTGGTAATTAACGTAATTAACACTCTCGGAAACGTATGGTTGGAATCAAAGTCATCACAAAAATGGCTTAGTAAGAAACTTAATTCCATGTTTTGAAAATAAATAAATAAAATTGTTGTAAATGCTGGATATTGACGGAATGGTCAAAACAAACGGAGCCTTAGAATCATGTTCTTGGCATTGCAATTTTAGATGCTGAAAGTATAATTTTAAACTAAATCGTAAAAAATATATAATTTGAGACTGTACTTTTAAAATATTATGATTTAAAAACGTAAAAAATTATATTTTTAAACATACGTTATCCTTCGAATTACATATGAATTTTAATATTAGCCACTTTTAAATCACATGTTAATTTTAAACAAAAAGAGCGTATATACTTCATTGTAAATGCTCTTTTTATTTTTATTTTTTTTAATTAAGGGAAAAGGGGAACAATGAAAATGATTGTTCCCCTTTCCCTTGTCACGTATCGAAAAAAAAAAAAAAAAATCAATCTTATTTCCAGTTTCCATCTTTATCATGGAGTCAAAAAGTATTGACAAAGAAAAAAGGCAACTCTCTTTTATAGTTGTTAGTATTAATTGTTATTATATAATTGAGGAAATTTTTTTTTTTTTTTATAAACTATCCACTTATTTACACTTTTAATTTCAATATTTAAAAAATGACACTTTATCTTCAAAATATTTGACATTGACATTTAATCTCATGAAGTATTTTGAGTTGACACTTTACCTCCCAAAGTAAATAAGTTTTAGAGGGTAAAATATCAATACAAAATATTTCAGAGGTAAAGTGCACTTTATGAGAATCAAGTGTTAATGTTATCAGATATTTAAGAAAAGTAAAATATTACTTTTTAAATATTAAAATTAAAAATGTAAATAAATAAATAGTTCACGATGTATTTTTTCATATAATTAAAGGTGTTAATATCTTTTTATTGGTTATCATGACTTCAATTTCTTGTCGGTTCTTGAAAAAAACACTTTATACCATTCACAATAGCCTACGCAAAGCTTATCCTAAAATTTTATTATATATATATATATATATATATATAGATTTCACTTTTGAAGATATCACACGTCACTTTTGAAAGATA
>NC_081550.1:8031100-8035853 GCF_901000735.1 Corylus avellana
AAAACTACTAACCAGAGAACCGTCTAGGTCAATTGCGGTACGGGTTATAGCCATTTAAAAATCTAGGGAACCCAATTTTTTATATTGTATAATTTATATATATAATCGATGCCATTCTTTCCGGTTGCGGTAGGTCATCGTCTCTCGACTCCTACTATATGATATTAAGAAACTGTTCCGACAGCATTGATGTGCTTTAATGTTGTTAGACTAGTATAGATATATTGGATTGATACATGAAATATGGGAATTATTAAGTTTTGCTTTTGAGCTAGCTAGCCATTTTTCTATTACATGTAGCATAAATTTGCCCAAGACCTACTCATTGATCCTCAGCAAAGGCATCAACTGCATAAATCCTAATTAACATCTTCATGAATCATGCATGATGATTCAAAACAAAACAACCAAAATAAAAGAAACTCTTCATTTTTAAAGCCGACATCTACATAATATTAAAAACAAAATAGCTCTCTCTCCCTCTCTTATTGGATAGCTCTCTCTCTCTCTCTCTCTCTCTTATTGGATTGGCAGGCAAAAGCATGGTCTTCCAAGCTTCTATAGCTTGTTGTATTCATTTCACAGCTTCTACGGTGAGGAGCTCAGTGTGGCCAACCTTCTTCCTCAGACTTTTCACCAACTTTGGAGCATCAACTCCATCCCCAATCACCTCCACTTTATCTTTCTGCGCCCCTAACCCCACAAAGCTCACCCCTGCATTGCAAATTAATCCAATATATTATATATACCCACAAAAGTATTAAACCAAAAACATGTTACAATTACTTGCATATATGTAATTTAATTGGATCTGGGATATATATAAATAATACTAACCATTTGCTTCAGCTGCAACCTGGAGTGCCTTGCTCTGACATTTTAGGCAATTCATCTGCACCTTCATCACAATCTTTTGCTGCAATATTTAAAATAGACCACAGATCGAAGAGATTATGGCATGCATTATATATGGTATGCATATGTTATGAACCCAAAAGAACAAACATTCTCGGATTGCAAATGATCATCATACCTTCATATTGGCCAAGAAAATAGAGATCCCACGATTCTTCTTGAGGAACAAGCAAGACCAAGACCTCGCCTATATAGAGCCCCAAACTTCTCCAGTAAGGAGGCTATTGATTTCCCACGGCATGCAGAAAAGTCATGCCACAAACCACTATTTCTTGTAGAATAAGTCATGCTAATTTTGAATTGACTAAACTGATTAATTTGTTTTGTTTATTAAGGTTGTTTGTTCTAGAACTTTTGTGGTCATTACTCCTTAGTCTTTTGCCAATTGCCAAGCCTGTCCCATAACATGTGATTCATGAGAACCATTCAATCATGGACCAAAAACATAAGTACCATTCAGAAGGACAATTCAAGCCTACTTTTTTTGCTCCTTAATTTGATTTGATGGACTTATCAATAATATTGGTTGTGCAGATTTCATATCATATAGTGGTAGAATTAAACTATTATGTGGTGCGGTCCAAATTTTATAGTAATTCGGGCAGCTTAAGTGACCAAAATTGCGAGATCTACTTGCACCGGATAGGGATTATATTTACATTCACCTGGTTTTCATTCATGTGAATATTATGACTAACTCCCAACTAGAGACTTCATGTGCTGATGAGTTCTTTGAGTTGACTTGGTATTAAATGAAAACTTGCATACCAAGAAAACTTCAATTAACCAAAAAAAAAATCAAATTTTTGATCCCATTTATATATTTGGTTCTATCCAACAACTGAAGAAAACAATCCTCAATTGAAAAATGCATTTAAATATTTTGTCATTCTAGTGGGCTCAATTGATTTAGGCTCGATCTATTGTTTCGACGTAAAATATTTTTTGAACGACGTTTTTCATGATTTTTGATGTTTGGTATGATCAAACGGAAAACATTTTTGGCTAACCATGAAAATTTTGTTTAATTTCCGTAAAATCGTTTTCCTTTTTTAAAACTACAAATCATTTTTTGAGTTTGAACTTCTCCTTCTCAAATCGTCTGATTGCCAAACCACTGCCAGACCTCCTTCAGAGGTTGCCAGAAGTCACCGGCCGTTTTCCCTTAACGTTCACTTTTCGTGCGAGCTAAATGCTAAAAAATATTTTTTTAAAAGATAATTTCTTCAGAAAAATAAATTAGGGATAGAGAGGAGAGAAATTAAAGGATCATCTCCTATATATTGTGCAATCCATACGCTCTCTCTCCCATGGCCATGTGTTTTTGTGACTTACCTGCCCATGTACTGCCTGGTAATTAACGTAATTAACACTCTCGGAAACGTATGGTTGGAATCAAAGTCATCACAAAAATGGCTTAGTAAGAAACTTAATTCCATGTTTTGAAAATAAATAAATAAAATTGTTGTAAATGCTGGATATTGACGGAATGGTCAAAACAAACGGAGCCTTAGAATCATGTTCTTGGCATTGCAATTTTAGATGCTGAAAGTATAATTTTAAACTAAATCGTAAAAAATATATAATTTGAGACTGTACTTTTAAAATATTATGATTTAAAAACGTAAAAAATTATATTTTTAAACATACGTTATCCTTCGAATTACATATGAATTTTAATATTAGCCACTTTTAAATCACATGTTAATTTTAAACAAAAAGAGCGTATATACTTCATTGTAAATGCTCTTTTTATTTTTATTTTTTTTAATTAAGGGAAAAGGGGAACAATGAAAATGATTGTTCCCCTTTCCCTTGTCACGTATCGAAAAAAAAAAAAAAAAATCAATCTTATTTCCAGTTTCCATCTTTATCATGGAGTCAAAAAGTATTGACAAAGAAAAAAGGCAACTCTCTTTTATAGTTGTTAGTATTAATTGTTATTATATAATTGAGGAAATTTTTTTTTTTTTTTATAAACTATCCACTTATTTACACTTTTAATTTCAATATTTAAAAAATGACACTTTATCTTCAAAATATTTGACATTGACATTTAATCTCATGAAGTATTTTGAGTTGACACTTTACCTCCCAAAGTAAATAAGTTTTAGAGGGTAAAATATCAATACAAAATATTTCAGAGGTAAAGTGCACTTTATGAGAATCAAGTGTTAATGTTATCAGATATTTAAGAAAAGTAAAATATTACTTTTTAAATATTAAAATTAAAAATGTAAATAAATAAATAGTTCACGATGTATTTTTTCATATAATTAAAGGTGTTAATATCTTTTTATTGGTTATCATGACTTCAATTTCTTGTCGGTTCTTGAAAAAAACACTTTATACCATTCACAATAGCCTACGCAAAGCTTATCCTAAAATTTTATTATATATATATATATATATATATATAGATTTCACTTTTGAAGATATCACACGTCACTTTTGAAAGATATCACACGTCACGCTCATTTTTTGTTCCATTTAAATATTATTTTTAATCTTTATCTATTCAAAGGGGACAAACGTTGTTTTATTATTATTATTTTTGGTTTCCAAACGTTAACACAAGTCAAAAAGGAATGGAGATTTTTCTCACCCTCTTTTGAACAACTCCCATTTTCCTCACTTTTGAATGAATAAATTAAAATATATATATAAAGAGATTGTGATGTACGGTAATTTCATGAGAATAATCAAGTCTTCTGTATCATCCAATAAGAGATTGACAAGTGGGCTTGGAAAAAAATAAAATAAAATAAAATGCTTCCCACCCATCATGCATACATGTAACATCATACATCTTATTTGCTCAGTTGTTCTTCTTTTTATTAAATAACATAAAATATCTTCTTGTAACCATATATCTATATAGCCATATAGGACAAAGCGGACGAAAATGGTTTGATTATAAATTTTGCTACATAGTATGGCCAAGTATACTATAAAAATGATGAGAATCAACAAGCACTATTAAAAGATTTATTGTATGTTTTAATTTGGCCTATTACTAGAGCAAGATCCAAGAAGATTAAAGAAGCACTTAATGACCAGATTCAAGAGATTTGGGTTGATTCTAAATGAGGCATTCCAAACTTGGCCCAAAGGGAAATGAAGGCGTAATAAATTTGATCCAAGCTATTGATGGAGCTGATTGCACAGAATTTTCTTAGCAATGGCATAGATTAATGGTTGATTATGACTGATTGACTTTCCAATTACATATCAATTAATTGGATGATTGACTTGCCAAATTACATGCCAATTAATTGATTGGGTGACTTACCTATTTCAAGACCTTCCTTAGGCGTTATTTAATTGCCAATTTCAGTCTATTTTTGGCATGGAGGAGCTGCTAATTTCAGACCAAATCAACCTTAATTTTATGTTTTTATTAGTTAGTCATTTTTTCCTTTATTTACTTTCCAATGTTGGAACCAATTTAATTTCCTTTCCATAGCAAGCAGGTAGTCATATTTTCAGCCATGCTTTATAAATAGCATGCACTCATTGTAATGGACATCAAGAATGAAAATTAGAAAAAAAGTGAGGTTTGCTTATTCTATTAGTTCTTCAAAGAACTTGTGAACTTATCAATGATTATTCCTTGTGTTGTTCAAGCTTTATACCTTCGGTTTGTGATTCAATTATGATCATTGGGTCGAGGGTTATTACTTTATACCTTTGATTCGCGCTTCATTTATAAACGTTGGGTCGATGTTTTCTATCAAAAATTTGAATTTTAGCTTTTTTGGGTCCGTATTCCAATATTGTTCGTTGGGTCTCAAAAGCGCGTCGATTGAGGTTCACATCATTTGGTATCAGAGCACAG
>NC_081550.1:8035953-8038487 GCF_901000735.1 Corylus avellana
TCTTTTCAGAGTTTGGCTGTTGATGGGTCTCTTAGAGCTGCAAGGAAGGCCCGAGGAGCCCAACCCTTGGGCTCCTTGGGGGTGGCTGGCCATCCTCATGACCAAAGGATGGCCAAGGATTTTATATATATATAATATTTTCATCTTTTTAATTTTTAAAAAAATTAATTATATGACACGTAGGAATTTTTTATTGGTGCTGATATTGCGTTCCATTAAATTTTGGACGGAATTTTAACGGAAGTACCATCTTCCATTTTTATGAAAACCACGATAAAAATAAAATTCTAAGAAGAAAAAAATAAAGTGTTTGAGGCAAAAGAGTATTTAAACCATAAAATAAATACATGCATGTGGAAGAAAATCTATTATTTTACTTGTTCATATTTCGGTGCTTAATTTTTTAGATGAAGAAAATCCTAATTTTTCTCCACTTTTTCTATTCCCTTAAAGCATTCTCAATGGAAGAGTCAAATGTTACTTTTATCTAAAATGACTCTTCAAATATTTAAAAAATCTCCTACATTGGATTAGCCAAAAGAAAATGTAAAATAGATATTTGGTTGGAAGAGCTAAAAAAAAGCTAAATGTAGCAGCACTTTTCAAGGGAGCTATTTTATTTTTCCATTATTTCTCACATGTTTTCTCTTTTTTTCTCAAATCTTTTCCTACTTTTTCTCTGCATGTTCTCTTTTTTCCAAAATTTTTCTCATTTTTTCTCACATGTTCTATTTTTCCCAAAACTTTTCTTACTTTTAATAATATTTTAATAGAATAGATAGAAATATAGCTAATCTGATGTAGAGACATTTAAAAATAACTTAGCTAAATTAGATAAAAGTGAATTTTTAAAAGTTATTTTATATAAAAATATGGCTCCTCCAATGAGAATGATCTTACACTCGGGAAGTATCCCTCTCAAGCTGTACAAACAAGCAAGCAACCCATTGATGTGGATGTTAATGGGTTGATGCTTCTTAGAGAAGATCGATGTGGACGAAGATGAAGGCTGAATAACTTTTTGGTCTAGTCTCTACACATTTGGCTTGTTGGAGAAGCCACAAGTACACAACACATTGACGTGTTGCTGCCATAATGGGGTCCGGTATAAGGCAAAACCTAGAGAAAGGAATATTTTCTTTTTAGGTGTACAATTTTTTTTTTTGGTATTATTTTTAACTATTTCTTACTGTATTTAAGATTGTAAATATTGAGAGAAAAAAAAATTTTAAATTATGTTTGGATAGTTTAAAAGTATATGAAACAAAATTAGAAAAAGATGTTTGGGAAGGTAAATTAAATTGAATATATTTGATAAAAAAAACTAAAAAATAAATAAATACAAATTATCTAAATTTAAAAAATCAAAAACTTAAAAATAAAAATAAAGGTTAAATATCTTATTCACTCCTTAGGTTTAACTTCGTTATTTTTTTATCCTTAGGGTTTACTTTTTATCACAGGAGGTCCCTCTTATTTGCCTAAAGATGAAGATAGTCCTTCCATCAAAATTTCATTCAAAATTTGATGGAACGTCACGCCATGGCCAAAGACCATCCCCAAATGGCCAAAGGGGGTGGCACCCAATTTTTAATTTAAAAAAAAATGTTGTCGATGTCTAGTTATGGACCTATGGTCGAAGAAGGTTCGTTTAAAAATAAGTAGTTCACTTATAAAAGATTGAGAAATGATAGGGGTCAATAAGTTCATCATATTTGGCTCATATTCTCTTACAATCAATCATTGGATTTGTGGGATCCGCCATTGACTTATGTAAGATCTACATAAGTCTACAAATCCAATGGTTAATTGTAAGAAAATATTGATCAAATATGGTAAACTTATTGACCCCTAACATTCCTCTAAAAGATTCCACCTGGTCATTTAATTCTCTCTTGCTACTTCTTTATGCTACAAATAAGGAAAGGGGAGATACATTTTTAATTTAAAAAAATGTTGTCAATGTCTAGTTATGGTCGAAAAAGGCCATGTTTTCGTTTAAAGATAAGTAGTTATAGTTGAACAATGTTGTTATCCTCTTGCAGGATCCCTAAAATGAGTACTAAAGTGAAGAAATTGAGACTTTATTGAAGATAGACATGATGATGATGAAATGGTTGAAGATCAAAATGATTTGAAGCAACCAATTTTTCTTCATATAATGGTCCCAAAGAACCATGTCTTAGTATGTAATTTAATGAATTAGAAAATGCTCAGATGCTTATGCAAGGCGAAATGGTTTTAATATTCGAAAAGGTCATTGTCGACTATTGAAGGGCAAGTCAATAATTGGGATAGAATATGTTTGTGTTCAATAGAAGGATTCTGTCATAAACGTTATCAAAAGAAAACATATAAAAAATTCAGAGCCTGTAGAAATACGAATAGAATGTAAAGCAATTATGAGTTTAAAGAAATCGAGGTTAAGATGAATTGTATATAAGTTTAAGACTGAACATAACCATGAGCTCCTTAGTCCTAGAAGTACAAGTTTGCTTCGTGGATATAGAGTGGTAACACGTGCCCAAAAGAAT
>NC_081550.1:8038587-8092789 GCF_901000735.1 Corylus avellana
TAGCCATTGGGGGTGGTCGAAACACCCCCATTGGGCCTATGGGTGGCTTCGGCCACCCTAGACCGGCCATCTGGGGTGGTCGCAGCCACCCCCAGGCCCTTGGGGGGTGGTCACGCCACCCCCAAGGGCCAAACGATTTTTATTTATTTTTTTTTTTTAGACTTGGCCCTTGAGGTGGCCAACCACCCCTTATTATTATTTTTTTATTATATATATTTTTTTGACATGAAATAATATTTTATTATTATTTTTTGTTTGTGGGACATATCCCATTTGTTTTTAAAAATCCTACCTGTGAATTGGATATTCTCCTGTCTAAAATGGACCGAAGAGGATCCTTGTTCCATTTCTTGCTGCAGTAGTTTGATTGCAGGTCTTCTCTGTAGACCAAAGAAGGAGGCTTGGCTTCAACACCCATGTGGATCTGGCCGGCGAGGAAGCGGAGGGCGACGACCTGTGTGAGTCACGGCCAAAAACCCACATGGGTCTGGCCTTGACCCACGGCTGGGTCTGGCCATGGGGTGGCCCGCGAGAGACAGAAGCGGTTAGACTAAGAAAGAGGAAGCTGTGAGAGAGAGGACAGTGACTGAGTGAGAGAAATTGGGTTTGAGGGACACAGCGAGCGATGAGACAAAGAACTCTTAAGTGAAAAACCCATTCTCTTCCTCCTCTGTTTTTGTCCTATCAGGAACTCAAAGTATTTTGAGTTTCTATAATTGCGATCGAGCACTGTTAATAAGTGCGATCGATCGCACTAACAAAGAAGAAATAATAACTCTCTGGTAATGCGATCGATCGCCTTTATACAAAGCGATCCATCGCACACGCGACAATTTGAAAACACTGAACTGCGATGAGCTGATAGGGTGGTTAAAGCTGTTATTCTTTCTGTTAAGATTGGTTTGTAAATAACAACTTATTGTTATGTAGTTAGCAGTTAGTATATGCTATATATACTGTAATTGCACAAGAATCATTTCATTGGGCGTTCCTCCTTCTTCTGACCCTTCTTCAGCTGAAACCAATCCATTTTTTCTCTCCAATGCTAATAATGCAGGCATTATGCTGGTATGCACACCGTTATCTGGGGATAATTACAATCCTTGGTGTCAGTTCATGCTCATGGCTCATAGTGCCAAGAATAAGATTAGATTTGTAGATGGTACCTTGAAGCAACCACTAAATACTGCTAGTGCTGAGTTCAGAATTTGGACTCGTTGCCATGATCTAGTTGCATCATGGATTATGAATTCCATCTCGAAGGAGATTGCAACTTCTCTCATCTATATGACCAATGCTGAAGCTATTTGGTTGGATTTGAAAGAAAGGTTTTCACAGAAGAATGGTCTAAGGATTTTTCAGTTGCAGAAGTTTCTTTCCACTCTCACTCAAGGCAACATGTCTGTAAGTCAATACTTTACCCGTCTTAAGGCATTATAGGATGAATTGAATAATTTCAAACCTTTGGATTTGTGTGCTTGCTGTCATTGTGGGAAGATGAAGCAAATTCTTGATCTTCGAGGCCAAGAATACATAATTCAATTCCTTATGGTTCTCAATGACTCATATTCTCAGATTTGAGGCCAAATTCTGCTTCATGATCCAATTCCCTTTAACCAAAGTTTTCTCTCTAATTGTTCAAGAAGAAAAACAGAGAGAAATTTCTCTTAGTTCATTGTCTCATGAAACTGCTGCACTCATGACAAGAAATTCACAAGTTGGAAATAGGTTTAGCCAACCTACAAAGCGAAAAGTCAAGAAGGAAAAACCAGTTTGCTGTCATTGTAAAATTCCTGGACACACTGTAGATAAGTGTTACAAGCTTCATGGCTATCCTCCAAGATTCCAGTTTACAAGAAATAGGTCTGCATTTGCTCCACATTTAGCAAACTATGTTCAAGATGTTGCTGTTATGGAGGAATCTTCTCCTCCTTCTGAACAGTTCTCTCCACAATTGCCAATCAATTTTGATCAGTGTCAACAATTGATGAGCATGCTGAAACAGTTTTCTCCAAGTCCTTCTGCCATGTTTGTCATGTCTCCAGCTTCTGTAAACACAATTTGTTGTGTGCATAATCAGGATCATCTTTTTTCAAAGATGACAGGTTCATCTTCTATTATTGATCTTGATTTTAAACATTATATTTTTTCTGTTAACACAATTCACGCTTCCATTCATAGTGATCCGAAACACAACCCTTGGATCATTGACACGGGTGCCACAGATCACATGATCTGTTCTTTGTCATTGTTTACTTCTATATCAGCTGTAGTTTCCACTCATGTCAAATTACCAAATGGTTCTATTGTTTCTGTTACACATGTAGGTACTGTCAAACTTTTAGAGAGTCTTATACTCACTTAAGTTTTGTTTGTTCCATCTTTCTCTTTTAATTTGATTTCTGCTAGTAAACTCATAAAAAAATTGCATTGTTGTCTTATCTTTCTTGCTGATTTTTGTTTTATACAGAATCTACACCATTGGAAAACGATTGGGGTGGGTAAGGAGCAAGGTGGATTATTTCTTTTATTGCAACAACATGAGAGATTGGCTTCATCACCTCACTTACTTTCCCATGTTTCTTTCACCCAAATAGCAGCACCTTCTACAGATGTGTGGCACTACAGATTAGGTCATCCTTCCATTGCTAGGCTACAATTGTTGAATAGCATTGTACCTGAAATTTCTTTTGATTTCATTCTAAACATGTTTGTACTATCTATCCACTTGCTAGACAACATAGGTTACCTTTTCATTCAAGTTCTTCTGCTTCTGTTTCCCCATTTGATTTGATACAATGTGACATTTGGGGACCTTTCTTTACCAAATCAATAAATGGTTCTAGTTACTTTCTAACTATTGTGGATGATTATAGCAGATTTACCTGGGTTCATCTGTTACAAAATAAGTCCCAAACTAGAACTGTTCTTCAATCTTTCTTCCAATTGGTCCAAACTCAATATAATTCCAAAATCAAATGTGTAAGATCTGACAATGGTTCTGAATTCAAACTAAATAATTCTTTTTCTAAACAAGGAACCATACATCAACTCAGTTGTGTTGAGACGTCTCAACAAAATTCTATTGTTGAAAGAAAACATCAACATCTCTTAAATGTACCTAGGTCTCTAAGGTTTAAAGCTCACCTTCAATTATCTTTTTGGGGAGATTGTATTCTTACTACCACACACCTTATAAACCAAATTCCTACTCCTCATTTAGCAAATAAGTCTCCTTATGAACTTCTTTTTTCACAACCCCCATCATATTCTCATCTTAGAGTTTTTGGTTGCTTAGCATATGCTTCTACCTTAACCAGAAACAAAACTAAGTTTGACCCTACAGCTACTCCATCCATCTTCATTGGTTATCCATATGCAATGAAAGGTTATAAACTTTATAGCTTTTCTACACATACTGTTTTTGTCTCTAGAAATGTAGTTTTTCATGAAACCATTTTTCCATATGCTTCCAATCTTACTAATCCAAATGCAGATGGTTGTTTTAGTCTTAGGTCCATTCCAACCATTAATACTGATTTGGTTAACATTGATCATTTTGTTTTAACCAATGACATTCAATCTCCAAATTCAAGTTTTCTTGATAATATACAATCTCCAAATTCAAGTTCTTCTGATTCAGTAAATGTTTCTGCTGATCTGAATTTTGATTCCAATACTTCCCATTCCAATCCTACCATTAATGACAACCAATCTCCTCAAACCACACTTCAACCTAGAAGATCTTCCAGGATGAAACAAACTCCTTGTTATCTGCAAGATTATCATTGTCACTTGGCTTCTTCTCCATCACTCTCTAATTCAATGGCTCATGATTCTTCTACCATTTCAGGTATTCCTCATTCATTGTCATCTTTTATTCCTTATGATTGTTTATCCTTGAATCATAAACATTTTTGCTTGTCTATTTCATCACATGTTGAACCACAATTTTATCACCAAGCTGTTTCTAGTCCAGAATGGAGAGATGCCATGAAAAAGGAGATCGAAGCTCTTGAGGAGAACAAGACATGGATTGTTACTGATTTGCCTCCCAATAAACATCCCATTGGTTGTAAATGGGTATACAAAATCAAACATAATGTTGATAGCAGTATTGAAAGGTATAAGGCAAGGTTGGTTGCCAAGGGTTATACTCAAAGTGAGGAATTGGATTATCATAAGCGTTTTCTCCTGTGGCAAAGATGACCACTGTCAGAACCCTATTAGCCATTGCAGCTGCAAAAGGTTGGGTTCTCCATCAGTTGGATGTAAACAATGCCTTTCTTCACGGGGATCTTGATGAAGAGGTCTACATGACCATGCCACCTGGTTTCAACATTAAGGGGGAGTCTAAGGTGTGTAGATTAACCAAGTCTTTATATGGCCTTAAACAAGCCTCAAGACAGTAGTTTGCCAAACTTTCTACCATAATCCTTAGTCTTGGTTTCACTCAAGCAAAGTCAGATTACTCCCTTTTTACTAGGGTTCAAGGGTCTTCTTATATTGCTCTATTGGTGTATGTTGATGACATTTTAATTGCAAGCAATGATGCTGCAGCAGTCAAGGTTCTGACTAATCTTCTCAATGAAAAATTTCGTCTCAAAGATTTGGGCACTTTAAAATTTTTCTTAGGTCTAGAAATTGCTAGATCAGATAAGGGAATTTCTGTTTCTCAAAGGAAATATGCCCTAGAAGTGTTACAAGATTCTTGTTTATTAGCTTCTAAACCAACTAAATTTCCAACGGAGCAAAATGTGAAGTTGTCTAAAGATAGTGGTCCTTTATTAGATGATCCCAGAAGCTATAGGCGCCTTATTGAAGATTGCTTTACTTGACAGTGACTAGACCACACTTGTCTTACTCAGTTCAAAGATTGAGTCAATTCATGGATAAACCCTGCCAACCTCATTTAGATGCAGCACATAGGGTTTTAAGATACATCAAGTCTGTTCCAGCTGGTTGCCCTGACACTAGAAGGTCCATCACCGGTTTCTGTGTATTCATTGGTGACTCTATGATATCCTGGAGATCCAAAAAGCAACAAACTGTTTCCAGATCATCAGTTGAAGCTGAGTATAGATCTATGGCTGCTGTATCTTTTGAGCTAACATGGTTGTTTTCCCTTTTGGATGATTTGCAAGCTCCTTATCAGAAACCAGCATTGCTTTTCTGTGATAGCCAGGCAACTCTCCATATTGCAGCAAACCCTGTTTTCCATGAACGAACCAAACACATAGAGATTGGCTATCATTTGGTTCGTGAGAAAATTCAGTTGGGGCTACTCAAGACTTTGCATGTTCCCTCTAATCATCAATTGGCAGATATCTTCACCAAACCTCTTGGTTTTGCTTTGTTTACTAATTTATTGTCCAAGATGTCTGTACTAGATCTTCATCATCCATCTTGAGGGGGAGTATCAGGACCTCAAAGTATTTTGAGTTTCTGTAATTGCGATCGAGCGCAATCGAGCACTGTTAATAAGTGCGATCGATTGCACTAACATAGAAGAAACAATAACTCTCTGGTAGTGCGATCGATCATACTCGCGACAGTTTGAAAACACTGAACTGCGATGAGCTGCTACTAATAGGGTGGTTAAAGCTGTTATACTCTTTGTTAAGATTAGTTTGTAAATAACAACTTATTGTTATGTAGTTAACCGTTAGTATTTGCTATATATACTATAAATGTACAAGAATCATTTCATTGAATGAAGTTCATAAGAGAATTTTTCTCTTAATTCTTTGTGAGTTCTATTTTTTGATAATTTCGTACCCTTCCCTTTCTCTTCTTCAATGAATGAGAGAGATTGAGAAGAAATGAGTGAGATCCAGAGGAATCAGTGGGTTCGGGCAGATGAACTGATTAGGTTCTTCAAACATAAAATTCATACCCTTTGCAGTTGATTCTTGAATTAAGTTGGGTATTTGATTTTGGGTGTCCTTAATTGAATGGGTAGTGCTATGTTCTTTGTGAATTTGGTGTTGATGTCAGTTCAGCTGTGTGTGTATGTGAGTTTGGTTTGTAGTGCTTTCGAGGATGGTTTGGCTGAATGGGTTTGCGATGGATTTTAATGGGTTGATTGTTGATATTTTCTCTGGGTATTGCGATTTGGGTTTTTTGGGAGGGTTGAATTTTGAGTAAACTATGTTGTAAAGTCGGTCTCTTTCTTCAATATCAGAAGTCTTCGTCGATTTTCCAAACTCAGCAAACATAATTGGCATATGAATGACATTCTGCGCATCTTCTATATGATCCATATTTGCAGATAGAGACCAAGGGTTTTGCCTGTAAAAAACGAAAATGGGTTTTGCATGCCATATTCTACCCTGTAAAAACTGAAAGAAATAGAGGGTTTTGCATGCTTGAGAAAAGATAGAAAGAGAGAGATTAAGAGAAAGAGAGAGACTGGATGGAAGAAAGAAGATGGGTTCAACGTGGCTATGGAGTTTCCGGCGATGAAGAAGAAAGTGCTGCAAAATAATCTTGTGTTTTCAATCCAATTCTATAAAATGAGCTTAGCTGAGTTTAGCTTACGTGTCATAAATGTATTGGGTGCTGCAAAATGGGTCTTTTTATGCCTGGTCCAGATGATAAGGGCTCTATGTAAGTATTCATTAAATAAAATAAGGGTTAAATACTCTTTTATCCTTAAGGTTTAAATACTTTTTTTTTTTTTTTTTTTTTTTAGAGTTTCATTTTTATACCATGAGGTCTAATCGTACCTCCATTAAAATTATGTCTAAATCTTAACAGAACGTCACATTAGCACCAATAAAAAATCATCACTAGGCATATAATTAAGTTTTTAAAAAATAAAATAAAATAAAATAAAAAATAAAAAATAAAATAAAAAAATTGAGGGCGGCCGTAGCCACCCTTGGCCAGTTGGGGATGGCCATCTGGCCAGTTTGGGAGTGGCAAGCAAAAACCGTGGATTTTGGGGGTGGCCCTGCTTTTGGGCTGCTCTGAAGGGTTGGAGGAGATAAGGAAGAATAGAGTTCTGGTGCCGCTTCTTATATTGATCTTCTCAGATTTGGGCCTCCAAAAGGTAAGGAGAATTCTATCGCTCTTCTACTGGGGTTGTGCAAAGATGGAGGAGAGGAGGTGGCAAGACGTCTGCTATTAAACCCAGGAAGCATTCCTTCTCTTTAGAGTTTGGCTGTTGATGGGTCTCTCAGAGCTGGAAGGAAGGCCCGAGGAGCCCAACCCTTGGGCTCCTTGGGGGGTGGCTAGCCATCCTCATGACCAAAGGATGGCCAAGGATTTTATATATATATATATATATATATATATAATATTTTCATCTTTTTAATTTTTTTTTAATTTTAAAAAAAAATTAATTATATGACACGTAGGAATTTTTTATTGGTGCTGATATTGCGTTCAATTAAATTTTGGACAGAATTTTAACGGAAGTACCATCTTCCGTCTTTATGAAAACCACGATAAAAATAAAATTCTAAGAAGAAAAAAATAAAGTGTTTGAGGCAAAAGAGTATTTAAACCATAAAATAAATACATGCATGTGGAAGAAAATCTATCATTTTACTTGTTCATATTTTAGTGCTTAATTTTTTAGATGAAGAAAATCCTAATTTTCCTCCACTTTTTCTATTCCCTTAGAGCATTCTCAATGGAAGAGCCAAATGCTACTTTTATCTAAAATGGCTATTCAAATATTTAAAAAATCTCCTACATTAGATTAGCCAAAAGAAAATGTAAAATGGATATTTGGTTGAAAGAGCTAAAAAAAAAGCTAAATGTAGCAGCACTTTTCAAGAGAGCTATTTTATTTTTCATTATTTCTCTCACATGTTTTCTCTTTTTTCTCAAATCTTTTCCTACTTTTTTTATGCATGTTCTCTTTTTCCCAAAATTTTTTCCATTTTTTCTCTCACATGTTCTCTTTTTCCCAAAACTTTTTTTACTTTTAATAATATTTTAATAGAATAGATAAAAATATAGCTAATCTGATGTAGAGACATTTAAAAATGGCTTAACTAAATTAAATAAAAGTGAGTTTTTAAAAGCTATTTTACATAAAAATATGACTCCTCTATTGAGAATGCTCTTACCCTCTCTCAAGCTGTACAAGCAAGCAAGCAACCCATTGATGTGGATGTTAATGGGTTGATGCTTCTTAGAGAAGATCGATGTGGACGAAGATGAAGGCTGAATAACTTTTTGGTCTAGTCTCTACACATTTGGCTTGTTGGAGAAGCCACAAGTACTCAACACATTGACGTGTTGCTGCCATAATGGGGTCCAGTATAAGGCAAAACCTAGAGAAAGGAATATTTTCTTTTTAGGTGTACAATTTTTTTATTTTTTTTTTTGGTATTATTTTTAACTATTTCTTACTGTATTTAAGATTGTAAATATTGAGAGAAAAAAAAATTTAAAATTATGTTTGGATAGTTTGAAAGTATATGAAACAAAATTAGAAAAAGATGTTTGGGAAGGTAAATTAAATTAAATATATTTGATAAAAAAAACTAAAAAATAAATAAATACAAATTATCTAAATTTAAAAAATCAAAAACTTAAAAATAAAAATAAGGGTTAAATATCTTATTCACCCCTTTGGTTTAACTTTGTTATTTTTTTATCCTTAGGGTTTACTTTTTATCACAGGAGGTCCCTCTTATTTGCCTAAAGATGAAGATAGTCATTCCATCAAAATTTTCATTCAAAATTTGATGGAACGTCATGTCATAGCCAAAGGCCATCCCCAAATGGCCAAAGGGGGTGGCACCCAATTTTTAATTTAAAAAAAAATGTTGTCGATGTCTAGTTATGGTCGAAGAAGGTTCGTTTAAAGATAAGTAGTTCACCTATAAAAGATTGAGAAATGATAGGAGTTAATAAGTTCATCATATTTGGCTCATATTCTCTTACAATTAATCATTGGATTTGTGGGGTCCACCATTGACTTATGTAAGATCTACATAAGTCTACAAATCCAATGGTTAATTGTAAAAAAATATGGATGAAATATGGTAAACTTATTAACCCCTAACATTTCTCTAAAAGATTCCACCTGGTCATTTAATTCTTTCTTGCTACTTCTTTATGCTACAAATAAGGAAAGGGGAGATACATTTTTAATTAAAAAAAATGTTGTCAATGTCTAGTTATGGTCAAAAAAGGTTGTGTTTTCGTTTGAAGATAAGTAGTTATAGTTGAACAATGTTGCTATCCTCTTGCAGGATCCCTAAAATGAGTACTAAAGTGAAAAAATTGAGATTTTATTGAAGATAGACATGATGATGATGAAATGGTTGAAGATCAAAATGATTTGAAGCAACCAATTGTCAATTTTTCTTCATATAATGGTCCCAAAGAACCATGTCTTAGTATGTAATTTAATGAATTAGAAAATTCTCAGATGCTTATGCAAGGAGAAATGGTTTTAATATTCGAAAAGGTCATTGTCGACTATTGAAGGGCAAGTCAATAATTGGGATAGAATATGTTTGTGTTCAATAGAAGGATTCTATCATAAACGTTATCAAAAGAAAACATATAAAAAATTCAGAGCCTGCAGAAATACGAATAGAATGTAAAGCAATTATGAGTTTAAAGAAATCGAGGTTAAGATGAATTGTATATAAGTTTAAGACTGAACATAACCATGAGCTCCTTAGTCCTAGAAGTACAAGTTTGCTTCGTGGACATAGAGTGGTAACACGTGCCCAAAAGAATCTTATAGATACACTCAATGAGTCCGGTGTACTTCCAAAAAGATAATGTCGATGTTGAGTAAAGAATCTGGTGTTGACCATAATGTTGATTGTATTGATAAAGATGTTCAAAATTATTTGGGCAATAGAAGAAGATTTCTTTTGGAGAAGGAGATGCACAAAACATGTACAATTATTCACTCGATAGACAAAACAAAAGTTCATGTTTTGTTTTTGCAATCTAAGCGGATGAAAACATTACTCAATACTAAACTCATAATCTCAATTATTAAATACAATCCTTTATATAGGCTACAAATCCATTAATTCTAAAGTTACTAAAAATCTTTCAAAGAAAAAGAAATAAAATAAAATTCCATAAATTCAAAGAAAACCCCAAAACACAGAAGTCCTAAAGTTATTTAAAAAATAAAAAAAAATCTTAACATTATTAAGAAATCCTAAAAAAGAAAAACAAAAGAAAATAAAACCCAACCCTCTATTGAAATTAATGGACAACTATTTCTCCCTTAGATTGACAGCTACAAATTTAATGTGTATATGTAAGCTGTGCAACCTATATATATAAAATTATATATAAATTTTTTTACTATCAGTGATGGTTCATTAGTCTCAAATAATTCCACACTAACCTAGTATTAACCGTCTTAAGTTTTATTAATGTTTTGGTGGTGTTCAGTCAGGCTATTACTCAACGGGATTAGAGTGAGAGCCTACAATTTTTTACCGTTTAGGCTCTCCTGTCATTACTTTCTAGCGGGTGCTTGACTAAAATAGCCACAATTGATCGGGCCTCCGCTCCTTTTTAATAATAAAAAATAATAAAAAAATCACAAGGGAAGTCTCTTTCACAATTGGGATGGTGAGAATGTTGCTTTGTCTGCTTGCGTGTCAATTTTCTGGCGCATATCCATGAAGACAGACTCCTCACAGTGACACCTAATCCTCCAGACGCCATTGCATTCCCCCTTGGTCGTTAAAAACTACAGAGAGTCTCCATCTTCCACTTCGTCTTCTGCCCAAACATTCGTTGCTAAAGGGAAGAAAAGAGAAATCCCAGAAAGCAATCCATGGAGGCAGTGGCTCAGTTGAAGCTAACCCTTGTGCTTTTCTTTGCTGCTGTATGTTTGGTTCTTGTGCCTTCCACTCATGCCAAGGATGTCAAATACTGCGGTCAGTTTTCTCACTTTCTTGGCTACCATCTTATCGATCATGAGGATCGGAAATTACTTTTTGGTTTTTTGATGAATGAATTTACTTTCTTTTGCAATCATGCATTAGCCCAGCAACCAAAATTGAAATCTTTGATTCTTATTTCGTAAAGGGTTTGGTGCTGTGTGACTGTGCCCCTAAATTTGTTAGCTTTATTTTATTTTATTTTATTTTTTTTGTAAGGGATTTTGTGAAATGATGCAGATAAGAAAGGTGACTATGTTGTGAAGGTGCGGGGTGTTGAGATATCACCCAGCCCGGTGGTGTCAGGCAAGCCAGCCACCTTTAAAATCTCGGCTTCAGCCGGTAATTTCTTTGATTCTTGGTGTTTTTCTGCCTTATTTTGTTCAATATGTGTTTAAGCTTAATCTGCACCAAGCAGTGAGAGTTGTGTGCCCACTTGATATAGAATGTCTACTTAATTGATTATGTCAAACTTAAACATTGTTTATACACCCAAAACAGTGGGGCAAATGGTGCCTTATGTGTATTTTTTGAAAAAATGCCAGGCCGGCAAACAAATTTTACAAAAAAAGGCACAATATTGGGTTTCTCAAAAGTTGAATTTATCTCCTTTCCATGTTGTGCCACATCATATTGTAAAAGTTTTTTTTGTAAAATATGTTTGTAAACTTAACATTCTTCATATTTTTTAGCAAATCCTGTGTTCATGTAATTTAATTTGTTCATTTATCTTTCCATTGTTTATGTTTTGTTAGTATAGGGAAGTCTTTTACTTACGTCAACATCGATATAAGTGAGCTTGGACAGTGTTACTTTATGATGCCTCTTCTTATAGGGCTTGGGTTGAGTATCCATAGACTTACAATTGTACGTGGAGATGACTGGTTCGAATCTACCTCTCCCCTTCCTATTGGGACAATCACTCATAAAAAAAAAAAAAATTGTCTAATTTTTCTCATTCTGAATTGGCCAACTAGTTCATCAAGTAGTTTTTCTACAATCAATGTCCCACGGGCTCGTGTTGTACAATGAGTTGTTGGAGGCTTTACTTGGCGAGTAAACCTTAGTCATATGTGAATTGTTTGCAACATACCTTAGTTGCATGTGGATCATTTGCAACATTCGTCAGGAGGTGATTGGTCCTAGTAACTATAGTGAAAGTGATGCTTCCAGTGCATGTCCCAGCAAGTATTGTTGGCAAAATTTCTGCAGCCTTTAATAATTATGGTAATCTGTTATGCCAATAGAAGCCCAGCGTTATTTATTTTGTTTTTTGGAGCTCTGAAAAGGAATATATGACTAATTTAGTCATAATGTGATTGAATGAATTGCTATTTGCAAATATCATGGGATTTAACTTGAGTGAGTGCAATGAAGGGATGATGTGGTAAGGTGGATACTCTCACTTATATTGCGTCAAATAAGGGTATCGACCAATTTTTTAGATGGATCTAAAGTACAGTACATCATTACTAGTTCCAATTGCATTCTTAGGTCCAACTGAGCTTTTAAAATATTTTGATAAATCAAAGAAGATTGGATATCTGTGTTCCAAATCCAGATTATAACATCTGATGCCAGAAATTTCTGTTTGATCACTTTTGGGATATTCCAAATATATGTCCACAGGATTCCTTTGTACCTTTTTGTCCATTACATGTTTACTCTTCCTATACGTTAGCTAATATATGTTGCACTTTAGCTAATATATGTGCCCCTGGAGGTTATTTTTTTCTTGGCATTTTCGGTGAGCTTACCCTGTATCTTTCATATGCAGATCAAGACATTGATGGTGGGAAAGTGATCATTGATGTTTCTTACTTTGGGTTGCACGTCCATACAGAAAAGATTGAGCTTTCAGAGGAGACGCCCTGCCCTATTGAAGCAGGCAACTTTGTCCTCTCTCACACCCAAACTTTACCTGGATACACCCCACCTGTACGTCTCACTTTGCTAGATTTAGACTTTTTTCCTTATGCATTGACGTTTAAGTTGAACATAAAAAATTCTTACTGTGTGCACCAAAATGTACAGTAACTTAAACATGGTGGTGTTCTTTGCTGATTCTCATAGGAACAACGAATTGTGAATGTAGGTCTAACAGCTCACTGTGTAGGCATTTAGCTATTATGCTGAAAGTGGTTAATGAGAATAATGAACATAATCATTTTTTCCTGAAAGAAATTGGAAAGTGTGATAAACATAATTAGCATTTATTTCTTGGGGCTTTGTCAAATTGGATATATTTAAAACCTTACATTTGCCTTGTTTTGACTATGGTGTTTTTTCTGTTCTGTCATTATGTGGACTTAAAGTTCTTGGTATTTCTTTTCACATCATCCCTTACCTTCAGGATATATTTCCATGGATGATGCATCAATGGATAACAACTTCCATGGATTGTCCATTGCTATTCATGCATCATGTTTTTCTGTGCTGCTCTTAATTTTTCGTTTATTGAGGTGGGAATAGGCAACATTCAGGAGTCAACTTGTTGCCTGTTTTAGATAATGGTGTACAGGCACGTCTTTGTCTAACTACGGTCACTTTTCGTTACTGATGGAATTTATTTTGTTAACTATTCATGCATCATGTTTTTCTGTGCTGCTCTTAATTTTTCGTTTATTGAGGTGGGAATAGGCAACATTGAGGAGTCAACTTGTTGCCTGTTTTAGATAATGGTGTACAGGCACGTCTTTGTCTAACTACGGTCTCTTTTCGTTACTTATGGAATTTATTTTGTTAACCATCATGGTCAATGTTACTTTGCAGATCTTTCTGCAATGAGATAAGATATAACTGCTATTCTATTGCTGTCATGATTAGTTAGAAGCATCATTGCAGCTGTAGTAACGAAATGTACATAATATTAAAAACAAAATAGCTCTCTCTCTCTCTCTCTCTCCCTCTCTTATTGGATTGGCAGGCAAAAGCATGGTCTTCCAAGCTTCTATAGCTTGTTGTATTCATTTCACAGCTTCTACGGTGAGGAGCTCAGTGTGGCCAACCTTCTTCCTCAGACTTTTCACCAACTTTGGAGCATCAACTCCATCCCCAATCACCTCCACTCTATCTTTCTGCGCCCCTAACCCCACAAAGCTCACCCCTGCATTGCAAATTAATCCAAGATATTATATATACCCACAAAAGTATTAAACCAAAAACATGCTACAATCAATTCCATGTAATTTAATGGGATCTGGGATATTTATATATAAAATACTAACCATTTGCTTCAGCTACAACCTGGAGTGCCTTGCTCTGACATTTTAGGCAATTCATCTGTACCTTCATCACAATCTTTTGCTGCAATATTTAAAATAGACCACAGAAGAGGTTATGGCATGCATTATATATATATGGTATGCATATGTTATGAACCCAAAAGAACAAACATTCTCGGATTGCAAATGATCATCATACCTTCATATTGGCCAAGAAAATAGAGATCCCACGAGTCTTCTCGGGGAACAAGCAAGACCAAGACCTCGCTTATATAGAGCCCCAAACTTCTCCAGTAAGGAAACTATTGATTTCCCATGGCATGCAGAAAAGTCATGCCACAAAACCACTATTTCTTGAAGAATAAGTCATGCTAATTTTGAATTGACTAAACTGATTAATTTGTTTTGTTTACTAAGGTTGTTTGTTCTAAAACTTTTGTGGTCATTACTCCTTAGTCTTTTGCCAATTGCGAAGCCTGTCCCACAGCATGTGATTCATGAGAACCATTCAATCATGGACAAAAAACATAAGTACCATTCAGAAGGACAATTCAAACCTACTTTTTTTGCTCCTTAATTTGATTTGATGGACTTATCAACTTTTCCCATGGCTGTCTATCCACATTGCACATGAATAATTAAACCATTTCAGTTTGTTTAGCAATTGCTCTGTTTGGTGAATATCTTATTCACCTTTGCTGTCTTCTCTTTTCTTTCTTTCTTGTTCGTTCTAACAGTTCGAGGTGTCCCACTTTACTCGTCCCCTCGTAGTGTTATAGAAATAGAAAACTTCTGCAACACGTTCCTCCGTTGCTTGTTCTAACGCACAACGGCTTTCTAAATTGTATTGTTTAGCTTATTAGAACAATCAAATTCAACCGATTTTTCAGTGTACATAGCTGATAGTTTGCGGCATTCGCAGGGCTCTTACACTCTTAAGATGACAATGGAGGATGATGACAATCAAGTGTTGGCTTGCATTAGCTTCGGTTTCAAAATCAGCTTTGGATCTCTGCTGTCTGCCGTACTTGAATGAATAGCACATGGGTGCTTTGATGTTTCCTTGGTGTGTTCCATTTAGAATTGGATACCCAGTCTTGTGAGTATTTTATGTTTATTCTCAGACAAAAAGAAATTAGAAATGTAATTGCTACTTCCAAACATCCTAGTGTCTGCCTAATTGTGTATCTCAATCATCAAATACTGCCTTCTATTTACTTGAGCTAAAAAGTCAATGGTCAACATCAGGAATTTTGCTGACCAAGATTAACTACCATCATATTTATGCCGACTTTTCCTTAATATCCATCCACTTTGTAAAGGAAAATAAGAATTAAGGATTGAGAGAAAGGAGAGAAGAAAAGAGTTAAGCATTGGTAATCAATCAAAAGGGATCTAGGGTAAGAAATAATTATTTATTGGTAATGAATCCTAAGCGGAAAATAATTATTTAACGGTATATCAGTAGGCAGTTTACAGCTACCATTTTTTTTTTGGGGTAATAAATGATCCAAACTCTTCGAAAAGGAAGAGTAAATGAAAAAAAATCCAAAGTTTATCTCCTGCTTCCACAGTAGCTTAAGGAACTTAATAAAACTATGATCCAACGTACTAGTTCAATGGCATTAATATCTACGGTCCTGATCGTCTGCTTGTGCCAAGGTTTTCTTGTTCCCAAGGCTCTGGGAAATTCAGTTCCTTTAACTGGGTACTCACACATCGCCAGTGCTAATTTCTGATCCAATAATAATCACAAACCCTGAGGATTGAGTAATGGAAGACTACTCATCTTTTATTCAACATTAGCAAGTTTATCAGTACAAAGGGGTGAGACGAAAACTACTATTAAGTAGAGTACAGAATGTCCTGAGTTGGAAAAATACGTATAACAAAAGATCTAATGCAATCGACCGCAATGACGATGCTGCAGAAACAGCAAATCGACACCACTGGGATTGCTGTATGGGTCCCTAATGTTAATTGCAGCAGAAATATCATTAGTAAAATACACTAACTGATAAAACAAAGACATGATTGATAGAGTACAATTAAGCCCAGCAGGCAGACTTTCAACAGTTAACTTGAGACGCCTTGGGCCCGTGCGATGTCTTCTCGCAACTCACAGAATGGTTAACGTCGTCGTTATTAGTTTTGGTTTCTGTCGTACTGATCAAATTCTTAGTAGATGCCTCTTTCCCCTCTTTGACGGCCTCAGATTCATTTTCAACCTTCCCATCTGCTTCAGAAGGCACTGGTTGCAAGGTTTGTGCTTCAGGCTCTAAGGGCAGCTTACTGGCTTCCTCTTTATTCTCCTTGGTAGCTGGTGTCAGCAGCAAGTCACTCTTAATCTCTTCTTCCTTTGCATCATCAGTAGTCTTGTTAGCAGCTTCCTGATTATTATCCGATTTACCGGAAATTTCAGGCTCTTTCTGCTGTTTCACAGCTTCCTCCTTATTTTCCTCTAACCCTGGAGTTGGCAGTGAGTTATTCAAGACTTCTTCCTTTGCATCAGAAGTTGTCTTAACAGCAGCCTCCTGATTCTCTATTTTATCAAAATCCATTTCATCAACCTTTTCCTTGGTTGTAGGTTCGGTGTCCTTTTCCCCTACATCCTCTTTATCTTTTACCTCCACTTGCTCACTTGCTTTGGTTTCTTCGCCAACTGCAGCATCTTCTTTTTCTTCAGCACGCTCACCTTCTCCATCAATATCATCATCCTCCTCTTTTTCTCCCTTCTTTGAGCTTGTTTGATTTTGCTTTTTCTTAGGAGGTTCACTTTCTGGCACTTCTGTTGCTTTTGATTTCTGACTTATTCTTGTAGAACGCCTTGGAGTTTCACCTGCTTGTACAGAAATTGCAGAGGTTTGTACTTTGTTAGAAGAAGCCTTTGTTCAACAGAACACACGTGCACCCATGCATGCCACACATAAAAACACACACACACACAAACAGAGGAACCTGTGCTCCAGTCAAATTCAGAAGTAGAAGGGCCTCCAGGGTGAGACTTGAGATACTGCTCTAGTTGTCTTTTGGTCTTTATCTCTTCACCAGTAGGCGAAACAAAAACTATCTCATTCCTCCTTGGTGTCCCGCTTTTCCTTGGATTGAACTGCAAGTGCAAGAAAAGGTAGATAGAATCAAAAGAATGCCTAAATGATCCACAGTATCAAAGTCAATTTTGCATTTCAAGCAAATAATTTATCAGAATCAGACTAGTCAAATGCTACATCCATCTAATACTCCGACGGATTTTTCCGCCCTTACTGAGAGGAAACATAAAAGCCATGTCATTCATCACCCTCCCAAAATAAGTAGGGCCAACAAAGCCATATAGGCAACAAACACTGCCGTAAGTTAAAAGAGTGACCCACCGACAATATGCATAAAAATGACAACTGAACTAAAACTAATTTTGTCCAAATTTCAAGGAAGCTTGGGACTGCGATTGCAACTTCCAAATTGACCTAAACATTTGCAAGAGGAGCAATCACCAAAACTTTTAACAAAATTTACCTAAGGTGCCATGGAGGAGTGCATAAATAATATTAAATAACCTCCCAACATGAAAAAAGCAATTATACAAAAATGCACCAATAGCAAAAGAATAATTTGCACATCAAGCATCTTCCTATGATTATACTTCCAACCAAGGAGATGTGATAGGTCCCAAAGACTAATGAAGCCCAGAAATCTGGAGGTCAATGGGAGAATGTGGCCTCTGTTATGCACTGTTTAAAGAGAAATAAAGTATACGAACCATCACGGGAGGGAGTTTTAGCAATGAAGACGTGCCATTGCATGGGATGGGGGTGTCAGCGTGTATGGTTAATGAAAGGTAATTTTGTAGTGGGTGTCTTTAATGTCTATGTGTCAATGTTAGTGGTGTTAGTGTTATTCCGTAACTGCTCAATGACATGCATAAAATAAGAAGTTTTCACTAAGCACGAGAGGTTTTGACTCCCACCGAAAGTGGAGTTTGTGTTAATCATTATGTCTTTCAATTAGTTTAGATAATTTTTTTTTTATACGTAATCGAAATATCATTAAAAGCGAATGGCTACATTCAAGGTACACAAAGAGTATATAAAAGAAACATATAGGTAGAAGGAGAAAAAAGAGCAAGAAAATCAAGAAAACTAAGGACCAAAGAAGCTACAAATGCAATTGTCGGAGATAAAAAAGACTCGAGCTCTGCCAACGTTCTCCCGTGGTCCTCGAAACTTCTTTCGTTTTGTTTCCTTTTCTTTCCTCCAAAGACACCAAAAGAGGCAAGAAGACACCATCTTTCACACAATAGAACTCCTAGTGCTACCACCAGTCCACCAACAAGCAAATAAGTCATTTACTCTACTAGGCATCACCCAAGACAGCCCAAACCGATTGAAAAAGATATTCCATAAGGCGCTAGCAACCTCACAATGGAGGAGAAGATGGTCCACGAACTCCCCACTGTTCTTGCACATACAACATCTATGGACCACAATGATATATTGCTTCCTAAGTTTATCCATAGTAAGGATCTTCCCATGGACCGCCAACCAAGTAAAGAAGACCACTTTCAAAGGAACCTTAGTCTGCCAAATACTCTTCCAAGGGAAAGGAGTGCCATCATTACAAACAAGGACACTATAGAAGAAGCTAACAATGAACAACCCTTTTCTGGTGGGGGACCACCAAAGCTTGTCTTCACCATCCCGCCTCACTCCAACTGAATACAAAATTTTGAAGAACAAGGCAAAGACATTCACCTCCCAATCATGAGTTGCTCTAGCAAAGCTTACATTCCACTGATTGAAGCCACTAGAAAACTTCAATGAGCCGCTACTGAAGCACCCTTTGCACAAGCAATACCATAGTTTAAATAGTATAATAAGAAAAGAGAGAAATGTGAGAAAGAGAAAAGAAGAGAAAGGCAGTTTGTATGAAAAGAGAACACAAAAAATTAGGGTTCTCTAGTTCATATATTATTTATAATAAACTCACATAATACAAGTACCTAAATGCCCACCAATAGTATTAATAATGTAACCATAAAATAATACATGAACACTCCCCCTCAAGCCAAGGCAAAGATATCCTGCATGCCCAACTTGCTTAAGATTGTATGAAAAGCTCCACTTGATACTCCTTTTCTCAGGATATTTGCGAGCTGTTCGCCTGTCTTCACAAATGGCGTGCTGGTCGGCGTACAGATCAGACCAGCACGTAGTTTTTCTTTAATCAAATGCTTGTCAATCTTAATCTCATGGAATCTTTAGAATCATACCCAAGTTCTTTCAGCAATATCTTCAACCATAACATTTCACACACTCCATTGGTCATGCCTTAGAATTCTGCCTATGTATTGCCACCGACTATTTTTTACTACACAAAGTAACCAAATTACCTCCCACAAATGTGCAATATCCTTAAGTGGATCATCTATCCATAATCAACCCAGCCCAATCTACATCGATGTAAGCTTCTATATTCAAGTGATCATGTCACGAAAACAACAAACCTTTACTAGGGGAGGATTTTTAGTAGCAAAGAATCTGGTAGACGGCTCCATGTGAGACTCACATAGAAAATGCATAAACCGGCTTACCACACTAACAACATAAACAATGCTTGGATGGGTGTGAGACAAATAAATCAATCTGCCAACCAATTGTTGATATCTACATTTTTCCACTAAAGGATTCGCTACTTTCACCCAACTTAAAATTCATTTTCACTAAATTATCAATGGCTTTACATGTTCCCTTGAGAAGATCAAGGACATATTTTTGCCGGGAAATAAATATACCATGTCTCAACTTCGGGACCCCAATGCCTAGAAAATACTTCAAACTGCCCAAGTCATTTATTTCAAACTCATTAGCAAAAAAAGTCGTTTACCTTCATATCTCCTCATCATTGTTTCCTGTCAATAAAATATCATCTACATACACAATCAAAGTCGTCTTTCCATGAGAAGAATGCTTGATAAAAAGTGTAAGATCAATTCAACTTTGCTTATAATCAAATCTCTGCATAACTCAGGAAAACCTTTCAAACCAAGGTCTAGGAGATTGTTTCAGACCATACAATGCCTTTGTGCAATTTACTATTAGAAGAGGGAAATTCAAGTCCAGGAGGTAGTTCCATTTATACTTCTTCCAAGTCTCCATGAAGGAACGCATTGTTCAAATCAAATTGGTGAAGTAGCCAATCCAAATATGCTGCCAACGAGAATAGGACTTGGATTGAGTTCTTTGCTATCAGAGCAAATGTCCCCTCATAGTCTATTCCATAGGTTTTTGTAAAACCTTTTGGAAGCAATATGGTCTTGTATCTTTCTATAGAAACATCAGTCTTATGCTTTACAGTAAACACTCACTTTCTTCCAACCGCCTTTTTCCATTAGGCAAATTAAAAAGATCCCAAGTATATGGACATTAAATCTTATTGGAGTAAAGGGCAACTCATCTCAATCTGTGGGTGGAGTATTCACCCCTTCAAAAGGCAGCAGGGTGAACTCCAAATCCTCGACACCCCCTATGGGGATGTACACCAGAGGTGAGGAGGGAAGACCCACTTCTTGTGAATGGGTGGCCTCCAACCGATGGTGGACCTCCACATCTGAATAGGTATGTATTTTCCAAACATTCTTAAATGAAGGTAACAAATCCTCCCATCTTTCTAGTAATATAGACTGTAGATGAAGGTAACAAATCCTCCCATCTTTCTAGTAATATAGACTGTAGAGAACCCTCTAGACTACTAGTTCTCTATCATCAATTTGTTCACAGAAGTTACAGAGAGCGCCTTCTTTCTCAACAAAGTCCCAAGATAAAACAATTATCTTCTATGCTTTTCATAGAAGGTAGTAACTTAAATAAAAAGAAAATTTCTTGGTAACCTCCTCCCTACTTTCAGCACTCTCCCCCGATACAACATACTCTCTCCTTCCTATTAAGTGATTGTGTAAGTGCTTGATATAGGGTCTCTAAGATGACGACTTGACAAAACTTATCAACGTACTAACACGAATCACTAGTTTTGATTTCTATTATGACAACGTGCCTCTGGCCCATGTGGTATGATACCTAAGCTATGCACAACACCAATAGAAAAGCCAAACAGATGCATTGCTGATATAGTCAAAAAAGATTTGAAAACATATAACTCAGTGAAAGATGCAACCCAAATCTAGTGCGCATGTGCACCTGCACACACAAAAAAACATTTAAAAGCAAAGGAATTTACTTTAGAGTTTCATCAAAGACATATGAACCAAGGTATCGCCTTCAAAACATTCCAACTACACGGTATAACCACATGTTGCAAACTTCCAACATTTCCTTAACATGGCCCATGTCATGTCAAAAGGGAACTCACAAAGTACTCCACAGATGCTTAGTTTGTTCTTCCAACTCCTCTGTCATGGGATCCAGTACAATATACAAACCAACAAGGTATACATGGGCAATGCCAGCATGCACACAATTTCTGTTTTGGTCATCATACACTACCTCCCTCCATAACGAATGTGGTGGAAGGTGAGGTAATGGGTCTAAGACACATTGAATGTGTCTGTCAAGGCACCCAAAAAAAAAAAAAACAGAACCTCAAAATCTGGGCGAAAAAACCTGCGGAAAAATCTCCAGTTTCTCAACTAGCGAAATAATTAAGCACAAGAGAAGAAGACAGAAATATGAATTGATAGTCCATGTGCAAGTAGGGTTTTGCTGAAAGGAAAAAACAAATATAAAGAACCATACAAAAGAAATAGAAAGGACCAACCAAAAAAAGAGAATTATGTCCATGCAACACATTTCTTCCAACTCCAACCCACACTAAATCCCTTCCAAAACTCATCGAATGCACCAGAATTATGTCCATGCAACAGATTCAAAAACACTTCGTCATCCAACTTTGCAAAGATTGTCATACAGAATGCATTATGTACGTTGCATCAACATTGAACAAGTAGACCAAAAAAGAATAGAAGACACAACTTCCATGATAAAACAGGAATAGACTAGGAATTGAGCTTCTGAATAGAAAAGGAAATTAAAGGCAAAGGACAAATTCGAAAAGAATTATGACAAGACAGAGTAGTGGTAGAAGTTAGGTAATTTATACCTCACCAGAATCAAGATTCATTTCTTATGTTGTGCAAGGTTTTAAATTGGTGATGATAAGACTTGGAATTATGTAAATGAAAGGAAAGGAATGCAGTGGAATGATTGAATCATTAAAATTCAGAATATTGAACACAACACAATAATCTACCCAAAAAAGTAAAAAATAAACATACTAGCAAATCAAAGTCGTTGCTATATCATGGTACATCAAATTTTTTTTCCACCAAATGCCACAACAAGAGCACATCATAAGATCCAATACACAATTAATTATCACTTGACAAAGAAAATGCAATAGGTCAAAGTCACCCAATCAAGGGAGAGCTACATATATTCATGGCACCCCCTTAATCTAATAACTAATATGGTTCCTGCATCCAGATTCTGGATGCACCGCTGCACCCAATAGTGATTAAATATACACAATGGTATCATAGGTTTAACCAAATTTTTACTAGGTCCTAAATACCAAACAACAGCCCCATGTGTCTGCTCATGGTACTTCAAATGGAAGAACATGATTGCAGCTCCAACTGCAAGCACTCCCAATAATACATGAGTTTCCTTGTATTTTCAAGTTATCAAACACACTTTGATAGCAATTAAAAATTAATATCTGAGGCAAATTGTATTCAGTCTAAAGCAAAACCTTAACTTTGCAATATGCATCACCTACATGAATATACATCAGCTGATAGAAACTAATTCTTAAAGTGATAAATAACTCATAGCAAGGTACACATTCTACAATAATATCCAATAGTACGAGCTCTTCTTATCCAGTAGTACAATTCTAATAATTGAAACCATGATCTCTCAAGTTGGAGCAAATTCTGGTTGGGCCCAACACCACTGAACATAAAAGCAGTGTGATTAAAGGGAAAAAATACAAAACTGGTGCTTGTCGTTGCACCCATTTGCAATAGGCTCCTTAAGGTCTAAAAAATGGTTTAATACTCCCCGTGGTAAGCATAAGTGGCAAATAACTCCTCACCCCCAATGGAAACCATCAATGTGTCACATTAGCACTAATAATAATATGACAAGTAAACTGTATGGCAAAAACTATAAAAAGAAAGAGAAAAAATATACAAATATAAGTTAAAAAAAAAAAATTAAAAGCTTGAACTTTTATGAGGGAGGACATATCACCCTCAAGCCGGCCAGAGGGAACGATCGAACGACCCTCAAAGCCATGGGGGTGGTTTGGCCACCCTAGATTTGGCCAAAGGGGGTGGCTGAACCACTCCCAAAAGCTTGAGGTGGTTCAACCACCCCTAGATTCGGCCAGTGGGGGTGCCCAAGCCACCCCCATAAAATTTGAAGTTTTTTTTTTCTTTTTTTTTAATATATTTTTTTATCAAAACACGTGTCAATATTTTATTAATGATGCTGATGTAGCACATTGACAGTTTTCGTCAAAATTACAAACAAAAGTTAGGGGTGAGAAGTTATTTGCCACTTATGCTAACTACAGGGAGTTTTAAGCCATTTCTTAGACCCTAGGGAGTTTATTGCAAATGGGTGCAATTATAGTGACCGGTTTTGTAATTTTCCCATGATTAAAATTCTTTGGTGTTAGATCCTAACGGTGCATGTCAACATTACAACTACACCTGGTTGTATGGTTTGTTCTTCACCCTAACTTAAACCATTAAATGAAGTTACAGATAACCCTTGTATAACTGCTAATCATGGTGGACAGAAAATTATTAATTATCAGAGTTAATGACTAACTAGATTTCTCTACAACTTTCATACAAGAAAAAAAAATCCAAATCTAGAAGACTTTCAGTAAAAAACTAAGTAAACATTTTTCTAGCTCTGCATGTAAAACTTCGTACCATTGAATGAATCTGTTCAGTTTTGCTATGGTTACATCTCCAAATAGAATAATTCAAACAGTAATCAATTATAGAGGGCTACATCTAACTTTGAAGAGTAGAATGTAAAAGGAAGGGAGGGCGAAAACCCAAGGGAGGGTTAGAGAGAGGAGCCCCCATAGCAGGGGGGCAGGGGAGAGAGGTTTAAATGTATTGAAAGAGGAAGCTTAGCTGAAACTTTTAATCATTTGAACTGAGGTCTTTCTTAAGGAATAAAATGTTCTTGGAAAAAAAATCTTTTGTTCTAAGTTTTAGAAATAAAGTTGATTAAATTTAGGGTTAATTACACTTTGCCCCCCAAACTACCAACCCATTTGCATTTACACCCGTAAACTACAACTCCTTGCAACTCGCTTGCCTGAACTACTAATTTTTTACGAGTTTGCCCTACAGTCAGCTCGAGGCGTTAAATGTAACAGAAACTGTCAAATGTGCCTGTCACATGATGCCTCAGTTTTCTTGTGATGGTTTTACCCCTGCTTTGAAATTAAACGCAGTTTTGGAGATTGATATGAGGCAAACTCATAACAAACTGGCAGTTTGGGGAGCGAGTTTTAGTAAGTCGTAGTTTAGGAGTACAAGCACAAATGGGGTAGTAGCTCAGGGGGCAAAGTGTAATTAACCCTTAAATTTATTAGTTCGCAATTTATCAAAAACAAGTATAATATTTTATTCTTATAATTAATAGTCTTAAGAAAATTTTCCGAAACACTATTAATTACGAAGTGTTAGAACTATCAATTATACGGCGTAAAAGCAAGTTTATTTCTTTAAAAGTCATTAATTACAAGAATTATCAGATAACAAGTATTAACTACAAGAGAGTCAACTCTAATTCAATAGTCCAGGGGACCAAATTCTTCTGCCTAACCAGAAGTTCTCATAGAACAAAGTTCAAGTTACACATGGAAAAGTTACCAAAGACCCAGTTCCAGGCCTCAGTTTTAAATAAGTAACAGAAAATTTAACAGCGTATCATTTCATGAATACTTCCATTTAAAAGGAAAAATTAATCAATTTAAGAGGTATTAAAGCAGCACTGCATGAAGACAATGAGGGTGCTCTACCCACATCAAAATTTCTACAACCTATTGCTCAAGTACAGTCATAAAAGCACAAAGGTTATTCAAGGAAACAACTAGGAAAAACATAATGATGACCCGCAGAGAGACTCATCTTTCTAAAACAATTACGGCACATAAGTGAGACATATACTAAATAGTATCAATACACACTATTCCCTATAAAATTCCACAACTTTCAAACAAGACAAATCCACATTAATCTGTCCCCAAATCGAAACGGAATCCGAACTACCATCTCTTTCTTTCACTTAAATAATTGAGAAGAGAAGAAAAAAAATAAATAAATCATGTGACTAACCCTTCTCTTGGCAAGCTATGAGCTAATGCAGCTCAAAATAAGCTCAGCCAGCCCAGATCGAGAATGCGGCTCAAGCACACAATTTGGACCGGATTGATCAAGTCCTAACAACGAACCCCAATCTGATCACAAAAGCTAATGTGCCAGTGCAACAATTGCTAAAAGAACGCTAGGAGTGACGCACAGACAATAGCTACCCCGGTTTCGTCCTAACTGCTAGTGAGCATAGAATCCAACGCAACATCGAATTACAGCCATAACTTACCAATGAGCCGCAATTCAACATCACACCTAGTTAGGGCCATAATTTGGCATTTCGCCTGGTCAGGGCCATACCCCATCAGCGAACGACAACCTTTGCCAAATCGTACCCCGTTAGTGGACGCCCCACATAATGAGAGGACATGTTATCATTTTAGGTACGTTCACATTTCCATTTTTTCTACGAACACTCTACCTCTCATCCTCAAAGCAATCCATCTTTTACCTTTGTCAACTTAAGCATCAGAGATTTCTTCCACCGGTAACTCCTAACAAGTCTCCGACTACTTTTACTCCTTGCAGACGTATGTTGGCTGAATTTGGCAGTGCGTTCGACCGCATCATCAATCGGTGCCATATGTGGGAACGTTCTTTTAACTTTCTTAAACAAAAGATCGCATAGTGCAAACTAAATCAATGGATGCCAGGAGTCACCTCGGACATCATGGCATGTGAACCCACCACCACGGCCTAGGAAACTCATATGAATCTGGCTCAAAATTTCCAGGGCCAACAGATTTCTACATTGGAGACCTAAGTGCAAATCTTGCTTAGAACAAGAACCAACTCCTGCACCAAAACCAATTACTAATGCAAAAAATCTTTGCCCAAAGACCCTCCCATCGGCATAGACTAGAGCCCCCACAACATCAAGATGGCAAGGAAGTTGGTCATGAGGCAGAAAGCTAGATGGGGGACCGCACGGTGAGAAACCAGCATAGTCCCTAGAGAGAAGCTCAAGAGTGAGGCACATGGAGGAGTCAAAAGTGACTAGCCACGTAGATGAATAGCTTAAGAAAATGTGGCCAAGCTAGACGAACTGATGGAGCCCCTGAAAGGAAAAACCTTGACAGTGGTGGGCAAGCTTGTCCAGATGACAGACCTACCTTTCTCCCTTAGGATAATGGGATTTCCCCTTACCCAAAAGTTCAAGATGCCACACTAGGCGATATTTTATGGCAACAAAGACCCCTTGGACCATCTCAAAACCTACAAGGCCCTCGTGCACTTGTAAGTCGTGCCTAATGAGATTACATGTAGGGCATTCCGATCACACCAAAGGGATCATCCCAAAGGTGGTCCAACAAGCTGAAACCAAGGTCGATCAGCTCTTTCACTGAGCTAAGCAAGCAATTTGTGGAGTACTTTACAAGGGGACAGAGATACAGGAGCGGTTGTTGGTAGACAACACAGATGAGAAAGTGGTCTTGACGGCCTTTATGGGAGGTTTGCATTCATCCATATTCATGTTCTCCCTTGCCAAAAATCCACTGACCAACATAACAGAGTTCATGTCCAAAGCTCAAAAGCACATGAATGCAGAAGACACCATGAGCACCGGAAGGGGCCAAGACCTAGGGGAGAGTAGCCAACTAAGCACAAAGAAGAAAGAGTTTGAATTCGCGAGGCTCACCCCAACTCAGGATGTAAGTCCAGGCGAGCCGATGAGGGGCCCAAACCTTGGCAGAGGAGGCCAACAACACTTGGTGGCAAGTTCACTCATTACACGCCTCTCAACACTCCTATCAAGCATGTGCTTATCTAGATCAAGAACGAACCTGTGCTAAAATGGGGAAGCTAAAAAACCAGCGAAGAGGTCATGAACCCAGTATTGCCAGTTCCCCCACGAGCACGATATGAATGTGTATTTTGATCTCAAGCAGCAGATCGAGACATTGATAAAGCACGATAGACTATTGAGGCTTGTGGCCGACTAGGAACAGGCATGACCCAAAAGGTACTGGAGGAACCCCCAACCCCAATTCAGGCACGAATAGGAGCCACTAGGAGAAATTAGGACAATAGTTGGAGGCTTCGCAGGGGGTAGTGAGTCCAGCTCTTCATGGAGGGCTTATGCAAGGAGAGCCCGAATAGGGTAGGTTTGCTTGGTAGAACCACCTTTAGAAACCCCAGAGTCGAAGCGCAACCCATCATGTTTACTAAAGAGAATGCTAAGGGAGTATAGCATCCCCATGACAATGCGCTAGCATGAGGGTGGTCGACAACTACCAAACCTAGAGGATCTTGGTGGCCAACAGGCGCTAAGCCAACATACTCTATATGCCGACTTTCAAGCAAATGAAGATTGAAGGGGAAAGGCTGCAACAGTCAACTCGCCACTGGTCAAGTTATGAATGGTAAAGTTTATCTCGTAGGCTTGATCACCCTGCCAATCACTGCAAGAACCAACCCCAAGTAAGTCACCACAATTGTCAACTTCCTTGTGGTAGGCTGCCCCTCGACTACAATGCAATCATAGGTCGAGCAACTTGAAAATGAAGTTCACAACCAAACAAGGCGCAAGAGAAACAAGAGGAGATCAGGTACGCGCTTTAAAATGCCGCATGGCCTCTTTGAAAGGTCGTGAGTCAAAAGAAACCCTCACGGTGGAAGGGATCGAGGTGAGAGACAAAATAGCACTCTAGTAGGGAGAACCATCTTAAAGCTTGATCAAGGATGCCATAGAAGAAGGCAAGTCAAACAAAACAATTTGGGTAGATTCCCCCCTCCCAGAGAACCCAAAGGAACAATTGCTGAACTTTTTACGAAAGAACAGGGATGTGTTCGCCTAGACACATGAACACGTGCCCAGCATACCTAAGAGGAATGCAAAGATGGTACAGGAGGTCAAAAAGCTATTGCAAACACAATTTATAAGGGAAGTGCACTATCCCAACTAGCTGACAATGTAGTCATGATCAAGGCAAACGACAAATGGAGGATGTGTGTGGACTAGACCAACATTAACAAAGTCTGCCAAAGGGCAGCTTTCCCCTACTAAGAGCATCTCTAGCAGCGATGGCTATTTTAGCCACTCAAAATACAACTTTTTCTATTTTATCTACTACATTTTCACAATAAACTCCAGCAAACTATCTATTTTACTCTCTACTTTATTTAAATATTGTTTTTCAATCTGTTTTTTATTATTTTTTCCCACTTCTCTCTCTCTCTCACTCACCACCACGCACAACAACTCCCTCCCCCTGATTCATTTTCCAGCCCAAATCCCCTTTCCCCTCTCTCTCTGTCGCTCACCACCATAGAACCAGGATTGCAAATATTATCCATTAACAACAAATCCATTTATGCTCCACAAACATCTCTCACTGGGGACGATTTGGTTTGATAAGTGTCAATTTTGGGTGTGATTTTCTGATGGGTGTCAATTTGGTTGGATGGGTAGCGATTTCGTTTGATGGGTAAGGATTTTGGGGTGTGCTTTTCAGATGTTTGGATGGGTGTTGATTTGGTTTGATGGGTAAGGATTTTGGGGTGCGATTTTTAGATGGGTGTCGATTTGGTTGGATGGGTGTCAATTTGGTTTGATGGGTAAGGATTTTGGGGTGTGATTTTCTGATTTAATTGAAGGAGAGTGAACCAATGATTTCATGTGTGGTGGAGGAAGATGAGTGAACCGGTGATGGAGAAGGAGAGAACCAGAGAAGAAGAGAGAGGCGGCAAAGAAGGGAGAGAGAAAGGAGAAAGAAAACAATAAAAAAAAAATTAAAATAAAATAAAATAAAAATTCATACAAGTTGCTACAGTAGACTTTCATATATGAAAATTTACTGTAGCAAATTGTTGAAAAAAATTATTTTGAAAGGTCTACTGGAGCACGAAAATGGCACATATTAACTAAATTTAACTTAAAAGTCAATTTAAAAGTCCTATTGGAGATGTTCTAAGAATCAACCTACTTGTAGATACGACAGTCAGACATGAATTACTAAGCTTCATGGAATTACTGAGCTTCATGGAAGCTTTCTCAGGCTACAATCAAATTAGAATGAATGAGCCCAAAAGAAGACATCCTTCATCGCTAATGCGTCTATACTATTATAAGGTTATGCCCTTCGAATTGAAGAATGCGGGGGCCACATAGCAAAGGTTGTTGCGCGCCATTTCTAAACAACAGATAAGGAGAAACATGAAAGTGTACGTGAATAACATACTAGTCAAAAGCATGAAGGTGAAAGAACACTTTTCCGACCTCAAGGAAGCATTATGGGTCCTAAGGAGGTAGCGATTGAAGTTGAACCTCGCCAAGTGTTCCTTCAGGGTGTCATTCGAAAAGTTTATGGGCTTCAGGGTTTCTCAAAGAGGAATCAAGGCCAACCCCGAGAAGATACCGGCTACCATGGAGAAGCAATCCCCACGCAACACCAAGGAATTACAACAGCTGACGGGCAGAGTGGCCACCCTTAACCACTTTGTCTCTCAATCCACAAATAAATACCTGCCATTCTTCAAAGTACTAAGGAAGGTGTTTGAGTGGTCCACCGATTGTGAAGGGGGCCTTCCAAGAATTGAGGGATTATCTCAGCAACCCTCCCCTACTCAGACACATGGAAATATGGGAGTGCTTATCGTTTCACCCACAACGGTCAGCTTGGCCAAATTTGTAGCCAGTGGAACGGAGGCAAGCAAGAAGTTAATTATGTGTTGAGATAAATTCATGAAGGATATGTGAAAACCACTAAAAAATCAGAGAATGGCTTACAAGGTCCTCCGGGTGGGATTTTTTTTGGCTAAGTATGCAAAAGGATGCACAAGACTTGGTCAAAAGATGCGACAAATGCCAAAGGTTCTTGAATATCCTAAGGCACCCACTCGAGGAGATGACTTTGATTGTGGGATAATGGCCATTCACACAATGGGGGACCAACATCGTGGGGCCTCTTCCTCATGGTAAAGGTCAAGTAAAATTTGAAGTGGTAACCATCGACTACTTTTCCAAATGGGTAAAGGCCAAAGTATTGGCAAACATTATACAGAAGAACATCTAGAATTTTTTATGGAAGTTCGTAGTCTACCAATTCGGCATTAACCAGGCATTAGTCACTGACAATGAGAAGCAGTTCAACAATCAAGTGTTCAAAGACTTTTGCTCGCAGCTCACATCCTGAACCATTTCTCCTCCCTGGGTCATCCACAAGCCAACAAGCAAGTCAAGGTAATGAATCAAACTCTGCTCAAGACGATCAATACTTGACTGAAGAGGTCAAAAGGCCCATGGGAAAAAGAGCTCCCCAGCATCCTCTATAGGTGTACAGGACAACTACTCAAACCCCAAAGAGAGAGACTCCCTTTTCTCGGGACTTTCACAACAAAGCAGTCATGCCGATGGAGTTTGGGCTTGTAAGTATTCACACAAGCCATCGCAACCTAGACAAGAACCCCGAAGAACTGAGGATGAGTCTGAATCTAGTTGAGGAAAGAATGGAGCAGACAAGCATGAGGATGGCAGTGTACCAACATAGAGTGAACAAATACCACAACACCAAAGTGAAATCGAGGAGATTCAACATGGGAGACTTATCTTGCGGGATGTCACTTTTGCTACTCGAGACCCAACATAGGGCAAGTTGGGATCAAATTGGAAAATATCCTACAAGGTAATCGGCTCCAACCGCCCAAGGACAAACTGCCTTGAGACCTTAGATGGAAAGTCGTTGCCTCATCCATGGAATGCCGACCACCTCAAGAAGTACAATTAGTAAATGCCATGTATTATATCTTTAAAGAGTTAATAAAAGTGTATTCAATTCACCATTTGTTTGTCTACTTTAAAGTTCCTACAGGGAATGACCAACACCTCTACTCGACTACCAAACTGAAGCGACGATCAGGATGCTAGAAGACATGACCCCCATAAAGGGAGGAGGCTACGGCTAAAGCGATAGACAAGTTGTTGGACGACCCAAGCCCTAGAGGTTCCCATGGAGGTAAGCATCCCCTCCTGCCACAAGCAAACCAATTATCAACGATTGAAGTAGTGTCAGCAGGTAAAGCCTCTCCTCGCCCGACTTGACTCGCTTCAAACGATAACTTCTACTCATACGAACGTCCAAGTAAGATACAACACTTGGAGACATCCCACTCTTAGGAATAGCAGAATAGGGTGTGAAGGCTCAGGTAAACCTACTCGGACCCCCGATCTGGCCCCAAAGGTACGCATCATGACTACTTGTGCATGTCACCCTACTCGGGAAATACCCAACTAGGGCACACTTTATAATGTTGCTTGCACTCACATGCCACCCTACTCGGGTAGTACCCGGCCAAGGCACACCTGAACCTTAGAAAATTTTGCGAACAGTACTAACAATAGACCACTCAAACAACCAAACGAGAATACTTAAGAAATTACTCCAAAGGGAGGCACATAATTACAATTGGGGGGCCCACCCTAAGCTTCAATAGCCTTTCAAGAGACAAGGTCCGCATTGGCTTCAACCTTTGCATGATACTCCACAGTATCCTCAACGCACCAATGTGAGACATTGATCTCAAGAAAATCCCCCTAAATCCTCTCCTTGAAGGCATCGAACCCAGCCATGTAGCACTTAGCAATTTCCTCTTGACTAATTGCCTTGACCCTTTGGAGTTGGCCCTCCAAAGTTGATGTCCTATCCCTCTCCACCTCGAGCTCACCCCAAAGAGCCTCTAGACTGGCAAACTTGGCCCTCTCCGCATCCAGCTCAGTTTGAACTGCCCTGACCCCTACAAACTGGTTCTTCTCGACCTCTAGCTTCACATGAACAACCCTGAGCTCAGCCTTCTCAACCTCAAATTCCTCAACTGTTTTCTACTCCTGATAGAGAGCTACAATACCCGACACCATCTGCACAATTGTAGAACTAAGTCAGAGAAGCACTGTAGGAGAGAGAAAATTATAGGGCAAAGGGGCTTTACCTGAGCGAGATCATGAAAGATCTTACAGAGGTCTCAAAGGGCATCTTGCATAGCTCCTCAAAAGAATTTCTAGGGAAGAGATTCCCAAATAGCGCCAGGGCCACCAATGGGTCCCTGAATGCCTGCACCCTCTTGCCCAATGAGGGATTAGACAGCGCATGCGAGAGGCAAGATATCAAATTGGTCGATGGTCAACTAGTTTGGTAGGGGGGGAGGGGGGTACCACTTGAAACACTAAACAAAAATGCAGGCACGAGAACTAATAAGGCGGTGGGGCCGCCTTAGTGGACTTCGCTTGTAGAGGACCCATTCTTCCTCAGTCGCCCTTGGATTTGGAAGAGACAAGAAGCCTTCATTCTTTGGCTCGCCGGTAGCCTTGCTAATCCCAAACTCAAGTTCTCCTTTTTGGGGCCATCTCTACTAGAGCAAAGAAAAGAAGTTAAAAAAAAAAAAAAAAAAAGAACATGTTGACCAACACATACAAGCAAGTTCATAATATCAATCATACCTCTTCCAATAGCGGGAATCTTCCGATCAGACTCCCAAGACAAAGAGCTACTCAGTCAGGTTATCAAAGTTCATTGCGTAAGCAAATTTCTTCATGGGATGTTTGCACACCCTAAGTACCTATTGGATCTTGTGCTCTTCCAATGGAGCTCGGACAAAGCTATAAAAATAAAAATAACAGGACGAGTTGACAGAAAATCACAAGCAGTAATCATTATACAAAGAAGCAATGATGGACTCACCCTCCTGAGATGGCTCCCCCCAAACCCTGCTAACCCCAACTGAGTCTTGAACATCTTTGTACCAAGGGCAGAACTTTCATTCATCCCAAAAGATGAAGAAGAATCAGTTTATCCATCCCTTGTTGGACGTAAGGTCAGTACCAAGGGTCTGATCGGGATTAGGGCTACAAAAGAACTAGGCCCCAAGATGTTATGTTGCTTGATAGCAATAGATGGACTCCAAAGCAGCCAAGTGATGTTGACTCCTAAGACAAGAAGGCTAGAGGATCATACATGCGACTAGGATCCTATAGCCGTTTGGCATAAGTTGTGAAGGGGAGAGGTTCAAATGGGCTAAAATTTCCCAAACTTGACTAGGGAAGGGAAGCCGCGGGCCAGCCTATAAGGAAGCCTCGAACAAGCATGTCTTGCTCTCACTCATAAAAGAGCAAGCTCACTCGTGAGGCTTGGGAGCCCTAAGCCTTACCATCACCAGGATTTGGTACAATGTCCAAAATCATCCAGGTGGTGGGATTTTGGGAAGGCTCCCACCTCTAGACTCGGTAAGGCCTTGGCTCGACAACCTCAAGCATTGGAATCATGACAAGGGCAAATTGTTCCTCCACGGAGTCCAAATACTCTAAGCGGGCATGGTCATTCTCACTGGCCATCCAAGGGTAAGTGAAGATAACAGACGCCTAATTGTGGGGATAACGACTTTTACTAGAGGAAGGAGCTCGAACGACACTATCAACAAAGGGGAACTGACGCCAACAACAAACTCGAGGTCTAGGAGGCAACCCAAGCATGTAACACAAAAGAAAGAAAAGGGATCTAAAAGCTCCAGTGGGAATGAAGGTGGGAGAAAAACAGGTATCGGAGGAGAAGAGGACAAGCAGGAAGATGGAAGGCATATCAATTGAAAGAGTGAGAAATAGCATAAGAGCAATCCCCTTATTGTTCGTGTTTGGAAACCTTAGAGCTCAACCATCAAGATTTGAATCAAGGGACAATTCAAATCTGCCCAAGTGGCTAGACAAACAAGCGACAAAGACACTGCAAGACTCAAAAAAATTGCCAACCATCACTCACAATAAATTTGCCTCTACAACTTTGAACCAAAAACCGCCATAATTCAAAAAGGCCAAGTGGTCAAGAAAATTCCCAACACCCGACCAAGTGGACAGGTCAAACATGAAAATGGAGGGGCAACTGATATACCAAATATTCACAAGCCAACCCTAGTTGAGAATGCGGGCTCAGGAGCCCACAATTTGGGCTGAATTGATCAAGTCCAAACCAAGAGCCCCAATCAAACCACAGAAGTTAACGTGTTGGCGCCACAAATGCTTAATAAGCTAGGAGTGAGTTATAAAAAATAGCTACCCCTGGTTTCATCCTAATTGCTAGCAAGCATAGAATCCTATGCAACATCATATTACAGCCATAACCGACCTAGTGAGCTATAATTCATCACCATACCTGGTCATGGCTGTAATTCGGCACCATACTTGATCAAGGCTATACGCCATTAGCGAACAACACCTGGCCAAGGTTGCAACTCATTAGTGGATGCCCCACATAAAGAGAGGACATGCAATCGTTTTAGGTACGATCACATAACCATTCTTTCTACAAACACTGAACCTTTCCAAGGCAGGGCCCTTCGGACCCACCCCTACAGAGTAAACTCTAGTCTCGTGCACCACACCCTCGAAAGTTTTCCTACATGGAACTGGTTAAATCGCTGGCTATTCACCAAGGAGTGTGGCCCCAAGAGATTGTTTGCACCCATGAGGTGTTGAACCTTGGACCTTGAAATGAGCAAACCTTAAAACCAAGGTCTCTACCACTTGGGCCAACCCCTTGGGGGGGAAATAAAAAATTAGTCACTATAGTTGGCTCTCATCATCAAAACAACATCTTTTATATTTGCTAACTTAAGCATTGGAAACAATGTCCAGCAAGTCCTGAGTGTTTTTACTCCTAGCAAGCGCCTGCTGGCTGAGTATGGCCGTGCAATCAATTGCATTATCAAAGTGAAAAGCACCAAAATACCAACAAATCCTAAAATAGAATTTTTGGGGAAACCCATTATAAGGACGTCGTAGAAGAAATGGTTCTTAACCGTTACTCAAAAGCAAATGCAGAGCATATGACAACAGAACAGAGAACAATAGAAAAGTAAATAAGTAAACTAGAAAACAGGAAAAAAAAGATTGTGGAGCACAAAAAAGAAATAATTAGCTAACATTGCATACATCAAGCTAGTACAAAGCCACTTAATTTCAAAATACTTATGCTAACCACAAAATCTTATTAAAAACAAAAAGAATTCCAAACAAAATTCAATGAGCCCCGAGAATCAAAAGGATAACGCGCAAACTACAATTCCGAACGAACAGCAGGAAGCATAAAAACCTACTGTATAACGCACAATTTCGCTGCGAAACTTCAAAAAAACAACTCCAGCAAAACAAATCCTAAACGCAACAGAGAAAGCAGCGCAAGCACAAGGACACAAAAAACACACGCAAATTCGAGTATAAGAGCCAGAGAAAGCGAATTAGGTCACGGAAACGAGCCAAGAACAAGAATTCAAAACGAAAACCAAAGAGAAAGAGAGATAGCACAGGGACCGAACCATCTTCTTCCAGCCCTGAGGTGCCGGTAGCTCGACCGCAACGGCGTCGTCGTGATTCTCCACCACGTTCGCTTCGCCACTCGCCATTGTCTCTCTGACTCTGTCACTCTCTCGCTTCGAGCTCTCTTTCCCTCCTCTGCTTCCCGCTCTCTGCCACAAAATCAATCTCTCACTCACTCTCTTTCTCTCTCTCTCTCTCTCCGACCCAAAACTAAAAAAGGCACGCGAAAATGGTAAAATTTCGTGGCGAGATGGGATTATATAGTGGAGGGTGCTACCGCTCGCTTTCTCGTTCAACTTTCACTTTCTGTCTCCCTCCAGATTTGGTGCGTGACCACGCGCTTATGGTCGGTACCCGGACGTGACGAAATCTATCAACTAGATTGGGATTTTAGGTTGCGTCCAGTTTATTACCGGTTTGGATAAACGAGCGTGTTCGGGTCCCCCCAACCCCCACTAATCTAGGATGTTGCTTGTTTGGTAATCTTTTATTTAATGTTTTTTTTTTGTTGGTCTGTGCGTTTTTATTTTTAACCCTTGGATTCATATGAGGGTGCCATGTCGGCTGTTGATGGACATGTCAAAGACTATGGGACCAAGGATTGTGTTTGTTTCATTTTATGAAGAAAAAATAATTCCTGGAAAACATTTAATAGTAAAGTATTTTGTATCTAATTTGTTTGAAATTAACTTGAGTTTAAACTTCTTTGCTTTCAAGGAATTGGGAAAAACTATATTTATCCCTCAAACTAGGATCTATATTGTAATGTCTCACAATTTTTTCAAAGTTATAATTGATCCCCTCAAAGTATCCAACCATTTTATTAAACTTAATCTTTTAGTTAAGATTTTTTGTTAAATCCAATGAAAAAATTGATAAATAATTTGGTTAAGAATGTTATAATTATAACTTATGATGTTTGGAGTTTGGAGAAGTGTCTTCTTTTTTATTTTTGTGGAATTGTGTCTTACTGAATGTTTGGTGAGGACACCAAATTTAATACCCCGAATGCTTATTAAGGTTGTTTCGGCTTTAGAATGACTAATGGATTTTCTTAGTTCATTAGGGTACATATTGGTAGCAAGAGTTTAGGGTACATATTGGTAGCAAGAGTTTTGACTTTTGACTTTAGCTGAACGTTCGACGCTTTTTGACCGTGCATCCAAGCCAAAACCCTAGTGAAGAATATTCGAGTATGAACCACCAAATGTTCGATCTTGACCCTATCCCTAAACGTTCAACTATAGACCACCGAATGTTCAACCTGAAACATTAGAACCCTTGATTAATAGTACACCGATAGTTCGAGCATAGTTCATCGAACGTTCAACTATACATAAACGTGCTTTTCTCTTTCTTATCCTCAGCTTTTCCTTACCTATGATGCCCAAAACTTTAAAACTCAATCATAGCCATTAAGGAAAAACAAATATTTTTATAAAACAACCATCCCTTGCAATTGTTTTAAAGACCATTTTATTTTATTTTAAGAAAACAACCAAAAAAAACCTATTTTTGACTCTAGCCGAATGTTCAGTGGGGGACCGCCGATCGTTCAGTGGGGGACCACCGAACTGAGGTTAACCTTAGTGCGCACATTCAACTAGGAACCACACCGAACGTTCAACAACCAAATCTAAAACTACTAGGTATTGACCAAACGTTTGATCTAAAATCCTAAAATCACTGTGCAATAATACATCGAACGTTCGATAAGAGTCTGAAAAAAATAATTTTAACCCATTATCAACATTGTCTAGCTTGCAGGCCACCCCCACCCTTATAAATATCCCCTGTTTCCGCCCTTCAGCCCTGGCATACGGATTTTCTTCTCTCACTTTATGCCCTCGCACATTCCTCCACGCACCGGCATGTTCTCTTGCGGATAATTTCACATGCTTCCCTTTAGCCGCCATCTGTTGCCTTCAACCGATTTTGCTCATATTTCCTTCCAACTTCATTTTTTCATCATGAATTTGAGGGAATATGTTAAACTAATAAATTTATATTTTCCTTATTAGGTTGTCTCGTTTAACCCAACTCATCTTACCATATCTAGCACATCTTACCTTGTTTTAAACACCTAATTTGCCACATCTTAGCTTCATTGTGAATACAACATGATGTTATACAATAGTAGGTAATTCAATATAAACACAACGTTATCCTATTGGGCATTAACAATAGTAGACGTAAGCCTCTAAGGCTAAGTCACCTCAAATATTTAACTTTCCCTTTGCTTCTTATCATTTTCTTATTTCATATTTTAAATTTTTATTTGAACACTACATAGTCCAATTATTATCTTACGCGACCAGGTCTTTGGAAAGTGGTACCAAGTTATCCTGCAAAATACATTTATAAACCATATTCTAGGGTACAAATACCATCAATATTGTGATTTTGTTACATACCGTTTATATTCTTCCATCATAAATAAGTATTATAAATTTTTGAGTTCATAATAAATTAATATAAGGGAAAAATACATTTTATCCTCTTGAAGTATCCACGCATTTGCGTTTTGACACGCAATGTTTAAAAATCGACAAAAGACTCCTACAATATATCTGACGTTGGCAAAAAATACTATATGTCCATCAAATCCATCTATTTGGGCGAAACCAAGTCACATGCGTGACACGTGAACTTTTTTAACCAAAACTTTCGAAAATGCTCTCAGGAGGTAAAGTATAAACATAAATGACTTCGGGGGTAAAGTGTAAACATAAACATTAAAAAAAATATATATTAAAAGAAAAAACCAAAATTTTTTTTTAAAAAATGGCCTATCAAATTAACAGTCGTTTTTTATAGAACCTCATAATGTTCAAAAGGTACTAAAATAGCCCATCAAACTACTAAAGTGTATCAAAAATGCTACGTCATTTTTTATATTCTTATAATACCCCTAGTCTTTTAAAAACTAAATAAAAAAATAAACTAAACTATTTTTTAAACAGAAAAAGAAAGAAAAAAAAAGGGGGCGAATAAAAAATTAGTCACTATAATTGACTTAAATTACAAATCGCTCATGCGGTATAAAAAATATGAATAAATGTGTAAAATCAAACTTTGTGGTTGGCTCACGTCCTTTTTTTTCTTTTTTCTTTTTTTCTTGAAAAATTAATTTTTTAGTTTTTTTATTTTATTAATTTATTAATTTTTATTTTAGTTTTTAAAAGAATACTAGTATTATCGGAAAATAAAAAAAGATGTGGCAATTTTGACACACTTTGGTAGTTTAATGGACTATTTTAGCACATTTTGAACATCGTAGGGCTTTCTAAAAAATGACTATTAGTTTAGGGGATTTGTTTCTATATCTTTCCCAAATATTTAAAAAATAATAATAATAATAAATAAATAAATAAATAAAATAAAAATAAAAACTAAACTAAACTAAACTAAACTTAAAACTTACACACACAAAAGTGGGGGTTGGCTAAGCCATTTGGGGGTGGCTTGGCCCCCGGATTTGGCCAGGGGTGGCTTGGCAACTCCCATTCGGTCGATATAGGGTACCGAACCACCTATGTGTCCCATGAGGATAGTCTGACAACCCCTATATGTCCAAATGTGGTTGAGCGAAATCACCCCAAGTGGGTTTGGGAGTGGTCGAGCCACCCTCATTCGGCCGGTCTCGGGGTGGTTTGGCCAAAGGGGATGGCTCGGCCACCCCCCACTTTTCTTTTCTTTTCTTTTTTTTTTTTAAGTTTTCGGTTGAGTTTTTGTTTTTTTAATAGTTTTTGGTTTTTTCTTTTTTATTTTGTACATAAAATTTTTGTTTTAAGTTTAGGCTTAGGTTTTTTTTTTTTAGTTTTTAGTTTTTTTTTTTTAGTTTTTAGTTTTTTGTTTACACTTTACCCCCCAAAGTCGTTTATGTATACTCTTTACCCCCCCAATGGCATTTTTGAAATTTTTGGTTGAAAAATGTCATGTGGCACGCACGTGACCTAGTTTCCATCCAAATAGACGGATTTGATGGACGGATGGTATTTTTTGCCAACGTCAAATACATTATGGGGGTCTTCTATCAATTTTTAAACATTGAGCGTCAAAACGCAAATGCGTGGATACTTCAAGGGGTAAAGTGTATTTTCTCCTTAATATAATTATGAATGGATGTCAAGAAAAAAAAAAAAAACACAGAGGAGGGAAGAACGGCTTTGCCGGTTTTCCCTCCCCCCCTTCCCTGGCCCTCTCCCTCTTCCTCCCCCTTGTAGCAATGCTCGGTATCTTCTTTGTAGTCTCTTCTGGTCTTCGTTTTGGTGGTTTTGTTTTAGATCTAGATCTAGTTCTTCATACTCAAATATACTTGTCCTGGCCAGCTTCTTCGCTTTGCATTACTTTTGCACCAATCAACCAACGGAGTCTCGCATGCCAGAGCGTGTTTCTCAGGCACCAAGTCAAGTCTTCCCAGGAATGTCTACGATGCCGTGCTCCTCCGTTGCTGATTTTGGTGGGGTTTTGTTGTTTTGTTGTTTTTTGCTTTTATTTATTTTTTATTCTTCTTTTCCTTGCTTTTGGATCGAGGAAGTGAAATCATGACTCCTGACCTTTGGGCCGAGGAGGATTAAATCGGTGTGGAGGATTATCTCTCACAGCCAAAAAATAAGTTTTGGAAATTTTGGCTACCCATATCTTAGATCTAGTCTAGCCAGAGCATATCTGTTTCATAATTGAAGTTGCACATGGGTTAGTGGAAGTTGATGTCATAGATAAGATTTGATGTAATAATTTTCTGATTGTATTTATGAAATTTCATAGCATTTGGCCATGTCTTATCAGAGTTTTTATGCTCTATAATGTAAAAGTTGTTATACTCTTGATCTTTTATCAATAAATTTTGAAAGATTTTCGTTTAAAAACAAATATATATATGTGTGTGTGTGTGTGTGCGCGCGTGTGGAACCTATGGAGTACAAAATCTTACAAAACTCACATTAAATAAGTATCTTGTGCTAATTGATCGGATAATTGGAGCTTGAGTATAGCAGGTTTTATTGCATTCTCATTTTAGAAGATGATATTATACTAAGTTCTATTTACATTTGTATGCACCTCCAAAAGATTAACCAAGTTACTACACTCTAGCCAAACAAAAAAAAAAAAAAAAGAACAAGTAGTCAATAGAAAAACAAACAAAAAGTTTAAGGAGAAATGGTGATAATGTAACAATAGATATAAAAGTTTTTTGGTATAGTATAAGAAAAAGTTCATGGAGAATTCCATGTAACAAATTTGAATGATTAAACACTTTAAAAAAAAAAAAAAAAAATTATATCAAGGATAAATTTTGCATGAAGTTTAGATTTTTGGTGTTTGATATTAAGAAGTGGCAATTAGGTTCTTAAATTACTTTAAATATTGCAATCAAGTCTTTCTTTTTGTCTTACTATTTTTTTTTTTGGAATGACTTCTATTTGTCTTACTAATGATAATGTTTATCAAATGTCATCTTAAATAGTTTTACCATTTAGTTGACATGTGATATTATTTACAGGAGTTAATGGGACAAATAAAAATGATTCAATTCCATAGATAATCTAAAGGCGTGATTGTAACTTTTTAAATATTGAAAACAAAAGTGTAAAACCTCTAATGAACTTCAGGGACAGTTTACAAGGATCAAACTAGATGTACATCCTATTTTTTCTATAAAAATATTTATTAGAAACAAAACATGTATAATTCATTAATGCAAATAAATTATTATCTTAATATCAAGTTATGTTTTCACGTATATTGATAACATGAATGTGTCGCAATCATATGTGAAGGGAAAACAATTGTAAGAAGTTTACTATAGGATAATATTCATTACAATAAATATAATATCAATAGTATCAGTTTTGAAATTCAATCTCACTTGTCCTTTTTTTCTTGTACAATAACCAGTGGGTGATACTTGGTGATTTTAGAGAAACGTTGGTAATATATGTTGAAAATTTAAAATTAAATGTGGCCTTCATAACCATACAAACTATCACATATTAAATAAACTTACCATGTGATTGAAAATGCTAATGTATGTATTGGAGGGAAAAGATGACCAAAACCATCTTTGTTAAGGCATTTATGATACAATTCATCAATTCTAGAAAATAGATTGCTACAACTTTGAAAATGTAAACCTAGTACACATATCGATGAGACTAAGGTTGAATCTACATGGATTAGGGAATTCAAGAACCAGTGTTAAAATTACTAAATAAAGTAAAGCATAAAATCAAAATTGTTTGTTTCTAGTGGAATGTGGAGTAAACAATTTTTTATTATTTTTTTTTTAACAATGCATAAAGCAAATGCACTAGTTTGCATCTTGTGATTAGGATGAGCTAGCTCTTGTTGAGGGCAATTTTTTTTTTTTCTTCTCTCAGATTGTGTAGCACGATCTAAGAGACCAACTCGAACTTAACCATAATTATAGACCAAAGTTTCATTAAAAATAACCCACAAAATGTCCATATGCAATCCTCATTTTTTAGGCTTATTCATCTTATCATATGTTATTGGGCTTATGGCCACAAAAAGAATGTGACTCAAAGTAACTCCAACCCATGATTCATCTTTTCTACACGGGTTAGTTTAACAACCTCTAGAGGCCTAAGCTTGTACAACTATCTAGTAGTGGGCTAACACTTATGATAAATGACCCATTAAGACCCAGATACAAAGAGGAGCTTACATGACTAACATATATGGGTTTGATGTCCAGCAAGTCCACATCAACATATTTTAAAGCTTTTTATTCCATTTGGCATAAATGAAGCTCCATACAAAAAGGTCCAACCAAAATGCAAGATTACAGCCCAATCTAGCTAAGGGAGACCAAGTCATGCTCTTCCTTGAAGAAGTCAAAGCAAATGTGCCACGCACAGGTTTACATAGGTTGCATCAAAACAAAGATTTCTAACAAGAGAATTCACCTACCCGTGGCTTATTTTAGCTTTTAACTAACATTTCTTCAGCCATGAACCAAACCCATGAGGTGTTTGATGAGAAAGGAAGCAAAATTATGGTTCATTCATCAGCTTTGTCGTTAGACCATGACCATGTATTATGTGGCTTGGCTTGGCTTGGCACAATCAATAGGTCATAGGAAATTTGGAGACAAAGGTGGTCTTAAACCTTAATTAGTTTCTTGAGCCTTGACTTATCTCTCTTAGGTATTTTCAACTATTAATGCACCTTGGGAGTCTAAGTCTTTTTCTCCCGAACTTGCATATTTGGAGAATTAAGACCAAAAGTGAGAATCACAAACAAGCTTTCATTTTTTTTAATAAAATGTCTTATTTCTTACATAACCACATGAGTGTGCACTATCCAAGATAAACAAATGGTATCACATTAATTTTTTCTCTAGATGGAAAAGAGGTTCACTCTCCTATATAAAGGGAATCAATCCAAGCCTTAAGAGGAGACCACACATTGATACCATAATGCAAAATAATGAAATAATCACAAACAAAGAGCATCATTCTTCTTCATATTATTCCCAATAACTTTATTTCATTATTATTATTTTTTAGTGTTGACTTATTTCGGTGATCAAAACATAGATTGTAAGTTTTGGAAAATTTAGTTGTTTTGGTGGTTGAGTTTAAAAGTTGAAATTATAAGTTATTAAAATGGTGTCAACACCTGCCTTAACGAGGTTGATCTAGCAAAACCACTGAGAGATTCATCAACAATGATGTCAACATCAAGTTTTGATGTGATGCATTCTAGAAACATTCCCGAGAGTGTCGTTAACAAGGCATCCTGAAGCCTTTGTTATTTGGTTGAAGATACTACTAAAACCCTAGAGACAGAACCATTTATATGTGTTGAAGCCACTCGAGGACCTCCATGCGTTGGAAGGGCTTTCACATGCATAAATTAGAGTTTTCATCATTTTTTTCTATGTAAGGATATCTTTGGTCAATTGAAGATGAAACATGAGCATTCAAAGTAGTCTATATTCATAACCTAGCTTCATTCCATTGTGTGCCAAGAGTTTATATTGGTTTTTGCTTCTGTGTTCTTAAACCTTTTAGAGTGTTTCATCAAACCACAACCTTTCATTCAACAAACCATTTAAAGATTACCATGAGTCGGTAAGAAAACCAAGGAGGAAGATTTCAGACTAAGGAGATGGAGTTGTTGCAGTAGGATGCAAGAGAAGACGTTTGTATGCGTACATAAGTCTTAAGTATTTACAAAGGGTTTTAAGTTTACTTTGTTTGTACTTGAATCTTCCTTAGTGAATTGGTTTTATGGATTTGGCTGCATAATATCGAGTGGTTGGAGTTGATGGCACCTAATTTGAAATATTGGCTACTCTTGAACTTGAACTTTGGCGACTACGGCAAGGATTTGAACATCTGCAACTTTTTTGCTGGCATCGATTACTTTAACCGTAATTTTGACATCAGCAACTTTTGGCCACAATTTTGACATCGGCTACTGTGGTTGGAATGAGTCAACTATGGGCTTGAAATGGGCCACAAAGGACAAAACATCTGCTCAGAGAGAAAACAATTAGAGGAGAAAAATGAAGTAAAGAATTGGCGTTAGCCTGTTTGCATTGATACCATATAGAATCATATAATGAGATAAAGATAAAACAGAATAATATGAAATAAAGGAAAGAGAGAATGACACAAAGATTAAGGTGGTTCGGTCAGTGGCTTACATCCACACATTAAAGCCATTATAGGTTACATCTTTCTTTCATGTATGATCTAAGTACACAACTCTATTTATAGAGCTTTAAATGTGATTTGAAATATTTCAAATACAAGCATATCTCTTAAATCAGGGTTAACAAGTATTATCTACATCTTTTAATTTAGAGAATACAAAAATAACATTTATTCCAAAGGATTTATATCCTTAACAATAGTGGTTTTATCTTTTATTTGCTATTCAAAATATTTCAATTTCGTCAATAAATTGGCTATGTTGATTGTGTGACGAGTTTTCTTTTTGGTTTGGATTTATTTAACTATTGCAAAATTTTGTTTTGAAATTACTTAATAATTGTGTTTTGTGCATTGGGGTCAGAACCCGCGACTTTCAATTAGTATCAGAGTAAGGTTCAGTCTATTTGGATTAATTTACTGAGTGAGATCCTTGACCCATTCATAAATTTCTTAATATCAATCTCAATCTCTTAACATCATTCCGTACTTTTATGAAAACAGTTATGCTTATTAGAAAGTTCACACGAGAACCTTTTTGAAATCTTTAGATGAATGTGTCTATAACACTATTAAAAAAGGTTGGAAACAACCAACTATTTTGGTTGGAACATGGCCTAAAGATGAAATCGATGAATGTAATTGGAATAACAAGGGATTGAATGCCAACTTCATGCCAATTACTCACAAATTTGTTGTTAAATGATATTAACATGTTTATCTTTTATTAGCATTGTTTTGTGGTTTAGATGTCCTTAGCTTGTAGATTTAGGTTTTGGTGTTTGATATTATAAAGTTGTATTAAGGTTTAAGATGCGATTAATGTTGGATTAGCCCCTTAACGATCATGGATGTACCTTGTTGTGCATGGAAGTGTTATTGGTTTATAATCATATTAAGTATCTTAAAAGAGCCTTAGGTTGTGTTAAATTAGGAAAAACTAGGACTTTTATTAGAAATGGAGGTTCTGCCAGACTACTTAACATTCGTTAGGGTTGTTGAATGATTGAGGTTGAACATTCTACTTGATAAACGAATGTCCGGTGGTTAGACAAAATGACCATTTTGCCCATAGTTTAGATTTAAGGATATTTTTGTATAGATCAAAGACTAACATTAGATCCTTTCACATATTTGAAAGTTGGAGACTATCTAAGTGATTATTCAGTGGAAAAAATACCAATGTGAGTAAAACTCACACGGATACTTGTTATTTAAATCTATTCATAACATGATTAGTTTATGTATTAAACATGCATGCTTACAACTCACATGAAATGTATTTTAGAATAGTGTGAACTCTATTTTGAGGAAAGATTGATGAATAATTAAACGATGAAGTATGAGTTTTCTAAATACATGCATGTAAAAGGGTTATAAACAATTGTATCATATGACATAGTACACTGTATTGTGTGAGATAATGGTTATAGAATTACTACTATAGGAGTTAACCATATGGTCAAATATATTTATTTTTATTGCTTGGCCTTGGATTCAATGGTTTTATAAGTGATCAGCGCACCAAGAACAAATGGAGTCACAACTATGACTTCATTAGTGGTGTAAATCACTCGCGGTTTAAATTGTTTGAGCTACTAAAGAAAATGGTATACAGCAATATCCGGAGCACTAGTATTGCATTACAATTTACAGGCATCTCGAGACAACGTCAACCCTACCATGAAATAGTTGATGGCTTTGGATAGACTATATGGAGTTGAACTATGACATGATTCTCTTAATTATAGGGGAAATGTACTTTACCTCCCTAAAGTTTCACCCCCATTTACAATTTGATCTCCAATGTTTAAAACTTTCCAATGTACCCCAACAAATTAAGTATCAAAAATTCGCAATATGAACAATCCGTCAATAATTTATGTTTTTTCTAACGGAAATGATTCAAAATACCTAATTGCCCTTATATTAAATTTTTTTTTTTAAAAAAAAGGCAAAAACAATTGGGGGTGGTTGGCCACCCCTTTTAGCCATGGTCATCTTGCTGGATCTCGCCACCCCCAATCTGGCCATTTGGGGTGGCTCGGCCACCCCCATTTTGCTCCTTAAGGTTGGCCTAACCACCCCCATGGGCTATTTTTTCCTTTTTAATTTTTAATTTTTTTAATTTTATTTTGGTTTATCATTGGGGGTATTTTTGGAATTTTGCCAAAAAATATAGGGCAATTTTGGAAAGTAAAGACAAAAAAATGCACGTGCGACGCATGTGTGAAATTTTCAGTCAAATTAGATGGAAATGGATAATGGATGTGTCACATTGCAAATTTTTGATACTTTGTTGAGGTACATTGCTAATTTTTAAATATTGGAGGCTAAATTGCAAATAGGGTGAAACTTCATTTTTTTGAACTTCCATTACTTTCGCAATGTCCTCCCTAAGTTTAAAAAAACCTCAATTTAATGTATCAAACTTTCAATTTTTTTGCAATCTCACCCCTCTCGACAGGATTTGGAGTCAAACATTGTGCCTGGATCAATGTGCGTTGGGAGACATAGCTGTTTAGAGAGCTCAAGAATTTATCAATTCTTAATCTTCGTGAATTTAATATTTCAAAATTGTCAAAAGAAATAGGGTTGTTGTGTCGTTTGCGGCTGTTGGATTTGAGCCATTGTTTCAAACTTGAAGTAGTTTCACCTAATGTCCTATCAAGCTTTGTCACGTTAAAAGAGTTGTATATGGAGTTACATTGAATGAGAGGCTGAATGACTCCATAATGAAAGAGATAATGCTATTCTTGCTAAGGTAAAGCATTTGTCACATTTGATTATTTTAGAGATACATATTCGAGATGTTTGCAATCTGCCAAAAGATTTGACATTTGAGAAGTTAGAAAGATACGTAATATTTGTAGGAGATGCATGAGACTGGTATGATGGGCAAGGAGAAGCCTCAAGAACATTAAAACTCAAGCTAAATACAAGCTTTCAATCATAGGTTGGGTTTAAAATACTATTAAAGGGAACAAAAAGTCTTTATTTAGATGAGTTACAAGGTGTTGAAAGTGTTCTAAATGAATTAGACAGAGAAGGTTTTCAAGAACTGAAGCATCTTCATATCTAAAATATGCTGAGATTAAGTATATTATGAACTCAAGGATGCATTGCATTTCCTAACTTAGAGACTTTTATTCTCAAAAATATGACGGGCTTAGAAGAAATATGTCATGGCCAACTTCTCTTGATACCCTTTGATAACTTGAGACTTCTAAAAGAGGTAGAGTGTGATAAATTAAAATTTGTCTTCTCATCTGCCATGGCTAGGGGCCTTTCTCAACTGGAAGGATTGGTGATAATAAAATCTAGAATCATGGGTACAATAGTCATGAAAGACGAAGGTGAAATAGAAGAATAACATACATTCTTATTCCCTCAACTGCGTTACTTAACACTAGAGCATCTTCCAAAGCTCATGAGCATTTAAAATTCACTCGTAACTGATGCTAGAAAAATTATCTCGTAGGCCAAGCCTGATTTTCACATGCCAATTCTAGGTGAATAGGTATATAAAACTTTATTTGATCAAATAATTTGATTCCACACACGTCACAGGCCAACATAAATGTATGGAGCACACCATTTCAATAATAACTATTTTAGTATCAACCAAAATTAATTTTTAGAATCATTACAACATCAACTCTTGTTCAAATAAAATTTGGAATAATACGAATGCTATAGCTTTCGAACTTATGAGCAAAATACTACAGGGGAGCCAACATGAGAACTCTATTAGACAATCCCTTAAGTTAGCATCTTATAAGATGTCCACATTGAGGTCAAAGTGATAGAACGTTTATGGCCTCTAAATGGAATGAATGTAATTTTCATTGCGATATCTAGAATTTTACGTCAAAGAGAAAAAAAAAAAATACTAATAATAACAAAGGAAAAAGAAATTTGTCTCTATCTCTCAAATTTTTTATTGTGATTCTAAATTTTTTCTAGAGCAAAGGGTTTCAATTTTGAATTAGTATTGAAATGACCATGATCATCAATTTTTAAGAATTTTTGTAATTTCACAAGAAATTTCTAGAATTGTTGTCTTTACGAAGAATGTGAACTTCTAACAAATAATACATTTGTAGGATTATTAAGAAATTCTGATTCACAAATATTGAGTAATTTAATTCTTTATTCTTCATTTTGAGTATCAAGTAAAAGTTTGACTGCTGTAATCAAATAAGAGTAGTGGAGATCATGGTTGTGAAATATTTGAATAGTCTTTTTGAAAATATTGTTAGTCACTACAGTTTATGAGATTAATTTAGCCATTATACTCGTTTAAACCCACTTAAAAATTAGCTAAAGTACTACTATATCACATCATTTGTGTAGACTAATTATGTCATTTGGAAATGTCGTGTAATAGATCATGATTACAATAAAATAGCACAAAACAATCAAGAGCAGAAGAGTTTATGTGGTTTCCTCCTATGAGGTATGTCCACGAACAAAGACAATTAGAAATTGAAAAAAAAAAAAAAAAAAAAAAAATCAATAATGAAGAACAAAATGGTGATGAAGGAAAACAATTCAAACTCAAAATCCAATATACCCAAAAGTCTTATAGTTTTTTATTTTTATTTTTAAAACGAACTTTTTACTACATATATATTTTTTTTATCTGTGAATATGAGCCCATACTCTATGAAATTTAAGTATGCCAATGTATATTTGCAATGTGATTACATGACTATTTTAAGAAAGGTTTTCAAAGAAGTTTTAGAGGATAAATAATTAACCATTGTTGCAGGTTATGTTCCCCAACTTAAAAAGCTTGTGTCTCACCTCAATAGGCTTGGAAGACGTACATTACAACCAATGTTGGCAACAAGGCCCTCTTGTAGTTTAGGAAACATGCAAGGTTTCAAAATTTGTCAACCTTGGTGGTGGAGTGCTCCAGCAATATAAAAAATCTTTTGTTATTCTCTATAAGCAGACATTTGGTGCAACTTAAAGAACTTAGCACATTTGATTGCAAGGTTATGAAAAAAAATACTAGTCACTGAAGATTTAGAAGTAGTTGAAGAAATAATTCCTAAGGAGTTGTTCCCTTGACTAGATTCCCTAATCCTAAAAGAGCTTCCAGTGCTAAAAAGATTATTTGAAGGAAATAATATCAAGTTTTCATCATTGATGTGATTAGCGATAGACCATTGCTCTCAATTGAAGACATTCATATCTAAACCTATTAGTTTGGGCATGGTGACCTGCAAAGAACTCAAGGCAATGAATGCAGAGAAGAACCCTCATACTGCTATGCAACCTCTCTTTAATAAAGAAGTACATCTTTTTTACTTGTTCCCCTATTTTAGCCTCATTTTTTTGTTCTAAACTTTTTTTTTTTCTACAAAAAACCGTTTCGTAAATTATTACGAATAGGTATGTAATTAGCACATGGTATGAACCTTGCAGATTGTCTTCCTTAATATATTTGGGAATCTTCCATATGGATGACTTGAAAATCATTTGGGGAAACCAATTTGCCGTGGATTCCTTTTAAAGCCCCAGTGTATAGATGTTGATTCTTGTGAAAGTCTTGTGAACATCTTTCAATTTAATATGCTGACAAGATTTCAGAGTCTAGAGATACTTTGGGTTAGGGATTGTGGCTCACTGCAAGTAGTATATGAACTAGGGCCAAATGTTATAGAAACAGATGTTGTAACAACCATTCAATTGAAATATTGTATTTGAGTTGGCTGCCCAATATAAGGCATGCAAGGAGTAAAGACCCCAAGCCAATTTTTAGGTTTCACAATCTACAAAGAGTACTTGTTGTAGGATGTATGAGTTTGAAAAGGTTATTTTCGATATCTATGGCTAGATACCTCACGCAATTAGAGCAACTTGTGATAGTTGATTGTAAGGTATTGGAGGAAATTGTTGAAGTGGAAGAAGCGGTGCAAAAAAATAGCTAGGTTCACCTTCCCGTAAGTAATTGTCCTGCATCTTGCAGTGCTACCAAGACTCAAGTGGATTTCATAGTGTCCACCATGAAATTCACTAGACATTTAGGGTGGGCACCACATGGATGTTGAATGTTCATGTTGTTCCCCTGTTTTAACCTCCTTTTTTGGTTCTAAACTTTTTTTTCTTCCAAAAACCGTTATGTAAGTTATTACGAATAGGTGTATAATTAGCACTTGGTATAAACCTTGCAGGTTGCCTTCCCTAATTTGAAATATTTGAAAATCTTCCACATGGATGACTTGAAAATCATTTGGAGAAACCAATTTGCTATGAATTCCTTTTACAAGCTCTAGTGTATAGATGTTGATTCTTGTGAAAGTCTTGTGAACATCTTTCAATTTGATATGTTGACAAGATTTCAGAGTCTAGAGATGCTTTGGGTTAGTGATCGTGGCTCACTGCAAGAAGTATATGAACTGCAAGGGCCAAATATTATAGAAACAGATGTTGTAACAACCATTCAGTTGATAATATTGTATTTGAGTTGGTTGCCTAATGTGAGGCATATATGGAGTAAAGACCCCAAACCAATTTTCAGCTTTCACAATCTACAAAGAGTACGTGTTGCAAGATGTACGAGTTTGAAAAGTTTATTTTCGACCTCTGTGGCTAGATGTCTCACGCAGTTGGAGCAACTTGTAATAGTTGATTGTAAGGTATGGGAGGAAATTGTTGAAGTGGAAGAAGCGGTGCAACAAATAGCTAGGTCCACCTTCTTGCAAGTAATTGTCCTACATCTTGCAGTGCTACTAAGACTCGAGTGGTTTTGCCCAGGAGTTCATACTTTAAAATGGCCAATGCTGAAAGATATGTTGGTGGCTTGGCGTCCAAAAGTTGTAATGTTTGCTTCTGAACTTTTAAGCTTTCAAGAGAGCCAACTTGAGATTAAACAAACCCTTTTCTTGGTTGATAAGGTACGTAAGAGCCTTAAATAATCTCATTAAATGTTCACACATTTAGGTCTCGTAGAGGAGGTGAGTTGGAGGTAGAAATTAAGGGTGTTGTGGTTAAAAGAGGTGATAAATGCACAATTCTTTCATTGAGTTGCCAATTTGAGTAAAAAAAATTCTTCATTAAAATTTTGTCGGGTTAATGGTATAGTGATGTCAGATCATTTCGAGATCATAGCACATATAGTGCAATTATATAATAGTTTGTTTACCAAATAGTTTAGTCAACGACCTAAATTGGGTGATTTTTCTTTTGACTCCAAGTAGATGCCATTTGGTTGGAGAGAGCATTTGGAAAAGAGGTCTTGCAGGTGGTAAAAGTTATGAATAGTGATAAGGTCTTGATGATTTAACAATTCTCATGGCCTGAGACATAGAGACCCTTCGTCTCCTTTGTATTTGTCATTGTTATGAAGGTTTTAAGTAAAAAGATTATTACTACAGAGAACAAGGGCCATTTATCAAGATTTTCTATGGGGACTAGGATGTTGATGCTCTTAGCATCTCACATCTATTGTTTGCAAACGACACTTTGATATTTTGTAGGGCACACCCTAATCATCTTTGCTAATTGTGTTGGAATTATGTTCATACTTTATCTTGTTAAGAGTAGGCTTTGATTATATTTTCATATAGTTAGATTTAATTTGTAATCACGTAACTTAGTTTGTTGATTGGTCTTTGACCGTAACATTTGAAGACTAATCTATATTATGATGGTTTAGATTTACTCTGGTTATTTGATGATTGTGAATTTAAATTATAGCTATTTCTGTTTTTAAGTAAAAAGTTTTCCACTGCAGATTTTCTTTGGAGATGATGAGATTTCTAAGTTTTGTTCCTTATAGAATAAGATTGGGAGGCGAATCATGAGGTCAATTACTAGTTAATTAATTTCACTGGAGCTTTGCAATGTTGAATGTTCGGTGCTGGAAAACCCATTTCGAACAAAAAATCAACCAAACCACTTCTAGGGTAGTCCTAAAATCTTAACAAGATCTCTAACAAAGTCCTAAGTCAAAATAACACATCCATTTAAAAAAGAACTACAATCAACATCATTAACATGCTAACTCATCATTAAACTAGTATTAACACTAATAACACAACCACAAGCTTAAAACCTTCAAGTTAAGCTATGAAAAACACCTAGATAGCACAACAACTTAAATAACAAATAAACATAAGAAAGTTACCTCATTGAAAACAAAAAAGCTTTCTCACACACTTACACAAGGGTAACATTGAGCAAAATGGGTAAAAATAGGCTAAAGAGGCGTAAGGAAGGGGTATTTATACGTGAGAAAAAGCATTGGATAAGAATGAGTTGATTTACATAGTATTGCCACATGTCGAACGTTTGAATGTACCATTGAACCTTCAATGTACCGTTGGACCAACGGTCTTGGGGTTTTAGATTGAGCGTTTTGTATCGTAGAGTCGAAGTTTCAGGACTAGGATTAAGGTTGAATGTTTGAGAATTCAACATAGAACGTTCTTCAATAGGATTTTGGCTTAAATGTTTGGTCATCCTACATCAAATGTTACTTTAAAAGCAAAAGTAAAATTATCACTTCCAATGAATTTTAATGATCTTTGCAAACCCATTAGCCCTTGCAAAGCTGTATACAACCTTAATAAACATTCGAAGGGTACTACATATACAATCTTCTTTTCAACAAATCTTACCCCACCATGTATTGTGGAAGAATGTTTGAAAAGATAGTATAATGATACAAATAAAGGGCTTACTTACAAGAGTTCCTAACCTTTCATCCAGTGAGCTTACATGTATCAATTTATATGATTACTAAATCTTACTAAAAGAGGAAAAACTTGAAGGAGAAATTTCTATCATTAAGAATTTTATTAGGGATGAATGCATTTTTAGTCCCTCTGGTTTGGGTTTTGACAAATAGCTCAATGAGTTTTAAAAAGTAATTAATTACTCTTTTGGGTTAGAAAAAAGAACAAATTAGTCCATGTCGTTAGAAAATTTGACAGAATCCGAACCAACCCAAATGGTAGAAAAAGGAAAAAAAAAAAAATTTAAGGTCATGGGGTGGTTTGACCACCCTCTCACTAGCCTAATTCGTGATAATGTGACACATTAACATATCTTGTCAACTTTTTTAATGATATGGACTAATTTGTTTTTTTTTTGCTTACCCCATAGGATAATTATTAACTTTATAAAAGTCATAGAGCTATTTGCCAAAATCCAAAATCACATAGACCGAAAATGCATTTATCACATTTTATTATTCTTATTATTATTGTTACTGTAGTCTTATTGTTATAATAGGTTTAATGAAAAAACCCTAGCTGTCTCTTTTCTCTCTAGCCACTAGAGAGAAAAGAGAAACCCTTAAGCCATATAGGGGAGGAGGGTTGGCCGTTTGGCTGCCTCCCTCCTCCCCTCATCCTCCTCGCTCCGGTGCTAGTTATTTACCTGATGCGCTAGCCCCGGTGCCTCCTCTCTTCCCCTTCCTTGCCGCTCCTTTCCCCCTCTTTTTTCTCCGTTTTTCCCATTTTCTGTCGCTTTTCTTCCCCCCGCCTTCATTTTCTGCAGCGGGCTCCTTGGCCTTGTTTTGGCTCTTTGTGGATTCGGTCTGTGGTCGCTGCCGACCTGTGTTGCCGCTTCGCTGCCCGCTATTAGGGTTTTCTTTCATGCGTACCCCACTACGCGGCGGTTTCCAGCCTGCACGGGTCCGGCTCCCTTCCGACTATCGTCTTCCCACTTTGTGCTAA
>NC_081550.1:8092809-8135892 GCF_901000735.1 Corylus avellana
TTTTTTTTTTTTTTTTTTTTTTTTTTTTTTTTTTTTTCATGTTTTGGTGGTTCCTTGTTGTTTTTTTTCTTGTTTGTGGTTGTTTCCATGTCCTGCTTTGCCGATCTTCTCTGCGCCTGTTTGCAGCCCATCGTCCACTGTTGGGCCTTTCGACGAGTCCCCGTCGCAATGAGCTTCCAACGCCCCTTCGATTTTCAGTTCCCGGAGTGTGCGTGATCGGAGTGTGCTTTTTTTTTTTTTTTCTTATTTTATTTTCCTGTTCTGTTGCTTCTTTAAGATGTATTTGTGTTTTGACGTATGTTTTTTCCCTGTATGGTTTAATTTCCCTATTTTGTTAGGCTTGTAATAAGGATCTTTCCTCTCTCACTCGATCTATGTCACCTTCGGGTTAATTAGTTTTGGTCCAGACCTTTGAGTTGTGGATGTGATCATTATCCTGTCCTTCGGGTCGAGGAGGAAGAGTTTCGGCATGAGAGTCTTTCTGCTCTTAGGGTCGAGGAATAATTGCTATCCGTGCATTTAGTTGAGTCTGTTTGTCACAGATCTAGTACTAAATCTGATTTTAGTCATGGGTTAGCGGATTGGTCTCGAATCTTGTACTAAACCTGGTAATCTTGTAGTTTTATGCTATGGTTGCTTCAGAGCTTTACTCTGTGATGTAAGAGTGTTATGCTCGTGGTATTATTGAATGAAATGTTATGTTTTTCTCAAAAAAAAAAAGAAAAAAAAGTCTTATTGTTACAAGTTTTAAGGAAAGTACACATATCTCCTTAAAACTATCATCTCATTGTTAATGTCTCCAAAATTATTAATTTTGTCAATGTTTTCCCTAAATTACCAAAAAATGTCATTGTCCCCCTAATGACAAAAATACCCTTATTAAAAATAAAATCTCTAAAAAAAATGAAATTAAATTAAAAAAAGAAAAAGAAAAACACAATGAACACGAAAAAAGAAACACCTAAGGGTGGCTGAGTGTGGAGGTGAACGGCCACCCCCGAAACTAATGGGTGGCTCGGCCTCCCCTTATAAGTTTCAGGGGTGGTTTTGAACCTCCCCGTTATTTTATTTTTTAGTTTTGGTTTTTACTTATTTATTTTTTTTGAATTATAGGGGTATTTTTGTCTTAATAAAAAAAATTAGGGTCATTTTTATCTTTTTGTTAGCCTTTAGAGAATATTGACAATTTTTTAGTAATTAAAAAAAAAAAGAATATAAATAACAATTTTGAGAAGACATTAACAATGAAATATTGATTTTAGGGAATATACTAATATACTTCCTTATATATTGTTATTCCATTCTTTTGTACATGTCTTTAGCATGAAGCAAAACTCACGGTGACGGCCCAATCAGAAAAAGAAAAAAAAGAAAACAGTTTAGACCTCTATTTAAGACAGGGAAACAGTTTTTTAAAACCGTTTTTTTATTTTTTTTTCGCATATGTTTCTCTCAGGCTGCCTTAAAAATTTTCAAACTTTCACACAAATTGAAACACACACACACACATTTTAATGTTATTTATAATTTATATATACATTTTTTTTTTTTTTTTCCCTCCTTGAATCCTCTTCACAGAAAAGCTCCACCAGTTTCTCTCTGCAAATCTGCCATTCTGTCTCTCTCTGAAATGATCTGCATTTTCCAAATCCATTTCTGAACCTCTATTTCTCTCTCTACAATGGACGGTCTCCCCGAAGATCTCTCCGATTCCACTCAGCGACCCGACTCGGACAATGACCAGCGACTCTACTTCGTCCCGTACAGGTCTCGACGCTTCCTCCCCAGATTCGCTTTCGGCCCCTTTCAATTCTGTACTTTCTTCACTACCATTCACGAATCTAAACCGAAACTCCAAATGGGTCATTTTGATTCCTCAATACGGTGGGGTTGGTTGCCGGGAAACGCAGTAAGAGAAAAGAAAACGAACGGAATTGTGACTCTGAATGTTGGGAACTAGTTGGTTCTGAATTCGGCTGTGTTTTATTCCAGTTCTGTGTTCTCTTTCCTCCTAAGTTTCTCGGCAACCAAACAGTGTTTTTTATTTTTATGCATTGTTTTCAAATTCTTGTGATCTGGGTTCGCTTGCATTGGTAGAAAGTAATTGAATCTTAGAAGAGTGCGTGTTCGAGTGTCTGAATTGGGTTTTTGATACGTGAATTGGGGTTTTTCAGGTGGTGGAAGGATGCGCAAGATTCAATGTCGGGGGATTCGGGTTCGAAGAAAGCGGTCGTGTACTCGGCTTCGCCGGGTTCCTCATATGCGGGTCCTATGAAACTCATCAACAACATATTCAGCTTGGATCTTGTTTTCAATCTGAGAAGAGAGGAGGATTCAGAGCAGAGGGAAAATGGTGAAGTAGGTGTCTCTGGACGGGACTATGCCTTGGTCCCTGGCGAAATGTGGGTGCAGGCACTCAGATGGTGAGTGGTCTAGATTGGTTTTAACAATTTTTGTGATATAAATTTTTTTATAATTGATAATTGAAAGATATGTCTAAAGTGAAATGAGGTTATGATAAGAATGCGTTGGAATGCTAGTGTGTTTGATGCTACTTGTGGTGTAGATGCACTGAATTTGAATAATTTAATTATTCTGAATAATTCTCCTTGGAGAGCTAATTGAACAAGAGTTATATCTTGAGGAAATCTAGCACCTCACAGGCTACAAAAGCTTCAAAAAAAGAGGGACCAGGACTGATTAAAGTGTGAATAGGTTAATCTCTCTGTCCTTCTGCAACAGCTGACATCTCGAAGTTTTGCAAGTCCTGATAATACTGCCATGTTATTTAATCTTACACCAGTCATGCTCCAATGATTGCATGTTTTTTCTGATACCTGTTTCAGAATGGAAAAAATTCTTGAGTAGGATTCACCCATCTCATCTATCTGTATCTATATCTAATTACATATGACCTCACCCTATGCTTTCAAAAGGTCATGGGGTTTTACTTGACAAAGAGACCCCCACCTTGCTGCTCCTGATTTTTTTAACCAATCAGAAACATTCAGCATTTGACTAACATGTGATTTCAGCTGCCAAGGATGTAATATTTCGGCTTTCCTTGCAAATTCTTAGTTGGAAACACTTATCAAAAAAAATAAATTCTTAGTTGGAAACTCATTTTTACAGGTCTTTTTCATTTTTGTCTTGAAAGTTGCTACTTTTTTCCATCCTTTATTTGTGGTACTTGATCATAATGATAGTGGAAGGTACAGTTCAAATTTTCATTTGATTGATTAAACAAATTGTTTGTGGAGCCTCAGATTTTGCGGTTTTGGTTAATGATACAATAGGATTCTAAAGTTCTCCTACAATTATGTGATATGTATCCCTTCTGATGCGACTCAAGGAACATCATTGTATCTCTGGTAACTAAAGTTGCTTAGCATCTTAATGCTGGTTTGTTGTGCTTACTCTGTAGGCATAGTGATTCTAAAGTTGCAACAAAAAATGGTAAGAGCTTTTCAGCGGCAGAAGATATTTCGGATGTCTATCCTCTAAAACTACGACTTTCAGTTCTGCGGGAAATGAATTCATTAGGAGTAAGAATATGTAAAAAGGTTAGTTTGCTCAATTAGCCCACTCTTTCCATGTTTGATTTCTAAGGTATGGAACATCAATACCTATTGCATTGTAGTGTCTTGACTAAGCAGTCAATTCCATGTAACTCTTTATGGATTCTTGAGCTTGCTTACTATAACTGTCTTTTTTAGTGTGTGCATAAATCTGTTGCAATAAACATTTAAGATTGGAGCATTCAAGCCTATTAATAGTTTTGCAGCAAGAAGTTTTGAGGGAGAAGAGGAGGCTGATTGTATTATTCAGCTTGTCCTTAACCTAATACAAACATCCTAATATATAGGATTAGGGAAATATCTCAATGACCAAACTACCCTCAAACCCTAATGACTGACTAACCCTAATAACTCTTCTAACACTCTCCCTCAAGTTGGATCATATAAATCATATAATTCCAGCTTAAAAGAAACAAGCAAATGAAAAACACATATAAAAACATAGCAAACGAAAAGCACATATAAAAACATACTCTAACACTCCCCCTCAAGCTGGAACACCTTGGAGCACACAAATCAAAGACCCATAAAAATAACAAAAAAATTTGCTAAAACTTCAACATTGGTCGAAAACTCGTCGGAAACTGCAAAGGTGGTCGGATCTCGCCGAAAAACACCAAGGCTGATAGGATCTCGCCGAAAAACAACAAGGACCGGTCGGAACCCATCGCAAAACACCAAGGCCGGTCGGATCTCGCCGCAAAACACCAAAGGTAGATTGGATCTCACCGCAAAACGCTAAGGCTGGTTGGATCTCACCGCAAAACGCTAAGGCCGGTTGGATCTCACCGCAAAACACCAAAGCCGGTAGAATCTCGTCGGACAACAACAATCAGTTGGAAACCACCGCAAAACACCAAGGCCGGTCGGATCTCGACAACTAACAACGATCACATTTCACGTGATCAACCAACGAGTTTCGCCGGAACTTGCAGGATACAAGCAGAACACACTGGAGACATCAAAACCAAGTCGAAATACTGCTGAAAAATCAAACAGGAGCCTTCGTTGGAGCTCGCCGGAGACAGACAGAACACGTCGACGACTCCAAACACAGCAGCCATAGAATCAATCGACGACTGCAGAGCAACTGTTCAACAACATAGACCACGCCGACTATAACAATTTTTTTTTTTTTTTCAAACTCAACAACGGACAACATCTTTCAAGGCACTGCCTGTGTGAGCTCTAAGCCCACATGGGCGGTGCTGCCACCAGAAGAACACTCACCAAAACAAAACAAAAAACAGTGGAAAACTAAGACTACAAACAAAGAAACAAGGATCTAAACCCTAAGACTCTGATACCATGTTAATAGTTTTGCAGCAAGAAGTTTAGAAGGAGAAGAGGAGGCTGATTGTATTATTCAGCTTGTCCTTAACCTAATACAAACATCCTAATATATAGGATTAGGGAAATATCACAATGACCAAACTACCCTCAGACCCTAATGACTTACTAACCCTAATAACTCTTCTAACAAAGTCAATGGATTTATTAGGCTTAAAAAGCATTAAATGATACATGGGATATGTTATTATTTTCTGAAGAAATGTATTATTCAAGTGAGGTTCATATTATTAGTTATAATATCACAAAGATTCTTGAATTTGCATTTTCTTATAAAAAAAATATAACTAAGATTCTTTTATGAACAAAGACCTGTAGCTTTGCATTTTGCTCAATAATGCTTTTGAAATATTTCCTTTGGTGGTGGACCTTGATATCTCTGGAGATCTCTTCAAACTTTTTCATCGCCCTTCATTTTATAATTCTCTTTCTCTCTCTGTCTCAAACAAGTTCAGTCATTTCCTGGAACCAAAACATATATTAGTTTTGATTTGAGAATGAAAAACTATGTTTGAGTGCATCAGACATTATTGATTCATTATCATCTTTGGAGTGTTACAGCTCTATGCGTTCCAGTGCTTGGCGCAGATTGTAAATGGTGGGTGGCCTTGGGGTTGGTTATATGTATTTATCTACCTGGGGAAGAATTGGAGATCCAGCTCTATGCAGCCTGAAATTTGTGATAAGTTAAGACTTAAGAGTGGGCTTCTGTTGTAACGTTTTAGACATTCAAATAGTTTTGGAAATATTTTTAGGATGTTATAATTCGGGCCAGCACTGGGTAATGACCCTTTATAATTTTCTGTAATCCATCTTTTTTGGTACCATGGCCGATGTCTATATTCTAATTTCGAAGTATGATGCTGCCATGTTTCTGAATCATTAGGCTATCTTGCCTGTTGAGGGCTTTCAACATTTTTCATATCTTAATATGCTGTTCTTTTGTCTTAGGAGAATGCAGGTGAGCTCTTCAAAAGAGCCTGCAAAATCTTCAGCATAGAGTCTGAACTGGTAATCAATTATTTTATTTGGAGCTATACTGTTTAAAGAAGAAGTGAATAGCTTTCTCACTTCTTTTATTGTACAGTTACGCATCTGGGACTTCTCTGGGCAGACAACCCTGTTTTTTACGAATGAAAAAAATAAGTTTCTCAAAGATTGTCAACGGCATTCAGATCATGATGTAAGTTGTACTTCTGTTTGATAACATTTTTGTTTAGTTTATTATGCACAGAAAAGTTTTTGTATCTTTGACACTATGTATTTATACAGCACTCTGTTGTATCTTTGAAAGTGCACATTAGCTGTGTTATATTCTCTGCATTTTGGTCATTTCTTTTATATGTAGAATGTTCATAATTAAGTTTTGTTTTTTTTTTTTTCAATTATTTTTATTGTGATTTCTGAATAAATAGAACATGTTCTTTAAGTACTTTGTTTGTCATTATTATCTCTGATGCTTTGGATCCCCATCCAATTGTGTCATCCTTTGGCTGTAAGTTAAATAATACATTATCTTTACTTACCAACAAAAAAATGTACATTATCTTCTCTCTCTCTCTCTCTTCAATTTTATAGTTTAAGAGTTTTTCTGAAAAGGGTGATTGACAAATCTAATGTCAGAGAGTAAGATTTCTAGACTCGCTATTATTGGTAGATTTCTAGACTACCTCTCCATTGTAATCTCCCATCTGAACTTTAAATTTGGACAATTGACCTCCCAATTTGAAGAGTAGAGTTTGTTGCAATGACCCCCCATCTGTCAAATCGAGGGGGTTGATTTAGACACAAAATACAAAACTTGAGCTGCATGTTCTTACTAGCCATGTGAAATTACCAAAATTATCCCTAAAGAGGTCTTAGTTCTGAATGACCAAAACACTCTAAGAACTAACCAAATAGAAAACGGTAATATCTTGTGGAGCCTTTGTAAAACCTCCACTCTTTTGTGGCCTATGGAACTAACTTCGATCAACGGAGTTCAACTACCTCTCAGAATCTAGTTGTTCTCTTCCTTTTCTGAGTAGAATCTTGTTGTTCTCTTTGATTGCTAAGATTTTGTCCTTGAATAGATTCGCTAAGTGGGCAATATAACTCACTTGGATTTTTTGATTATGACTAGGGTCGTGATTTTTGCTTTCTTGTTTGCACTGTGCATTAGTGATCAAGTTCAGGCCAAGTGTTTCTGAGCCCCCTCTAATGCCAGTGCTTATTGGTCCATACTTCATTCCCAATAGGGAGCTCTTAGGAAATAGTCCTTCAGTAAGGCACCATTTTCCTTCAAAACACTTCTGTTTGTACCCTTTTTGGTCCTCGTCATTATCTTTTGAAGCATCATCACAAAATAATGAAGTTTGGAGGATTACTAGCGTATCACCATTGATGAATCAATGTTATTGCAAAGGGTTTTGCACAAAACCTAACAGCTTTTTCATTCCCTAGTTGCCTTGTCATGGACCAATTAGCTTCACCAGTAGACATTCTTGGTTAGCTCATCATGTCACAATGTGGAAATCCAATGTCAATTGGCTTGAGCAACCGTATGATCCTCTCAATGTCACGTTGATCTACGACTCAAAAAATGCAAGCTTAGGCACAATGAGACAATTATCAGGGGCGCGCTCTATCACTGAGCTAATAGCCCATCGCAGGGGCCTCTTGCCAGGGCCCGTTATGCCAAAAGCAAGAGAAACCCCATCTCTCTCTTTGTTTTTTTACATTGGCGGAAAAAGGGGATCCTATCAACTTGTTCCGACCTAGGAAAATAAGCTCATGAGCTTAGTCTTATTTCATGTTTAGCTGTAAGAACCTGATCTGAAGCACCCTGAGTAATATAAGATCGACACCAGCTCCCAACCTAGTAAAGGGAAGCAAGTTGAGTCCCCTTGGATCTCACATCAGCAACTGCTCTCTCAATGTAAATCTCCCCTCCCATGAACACCTCCTGAAGCTTGATTTCATTAAACTAGAAAAAGTGGAGGGCAGGGTGAGGGTCACACCCACTAGAGAGGTGACAGCTAAGGGTTGTTGGGAATGGAATAGCACCTTGGTTGGATATTTTTTGGGGTCGAAATTACATTATGCTGCTGTGAATACTATTGCCCATGAGATATGGGGGAAAATTGGGTTGTCTGATGTTTTATCTTTGGATCTTACCAAGGCCAAAAACCTTTGGGAAATGAAAATTTCAGGGGACTGCTCCTGGGCATGGAGATGATGAAATTGAGGAATCTCGCTATAGATAATAATTCCTTCTAGCTGATGCTTGGGTGTGAACATGTAGTCCCTCTGATCGACTCTAGAGTCCTTGTGGCATCTAATTGGAAGAAGGTTTGAACGTACTTGGTGGCGAACTTGAAATCCACAATCTCGAGGGCCTTCTTGAAGTCGTTGATGTAGTTTTGAGTGCGCATGATGATGTCAATTCAGAGGAGGGTGGAGTTGATGTGGGACTGAGCAAGGTCGAGCTCGAGAACCTTGTGGCTTACCAAGCAAGTGAGGTCACAAGTGACACATTGGATAACATGTGGGAGTTGGTGGCCATGATATCGAGGATTACAGACTTTTGCAGGTGGAGAAGTTGCTTGTCAAGGTTGGAGCACTATGAGAGGTTGTCAGGGTCTAGGTCCAAGGCTTTCTAGTATACTGTGCCCTCATGGAGGAGCATGGTCACTCACCCCTTAGGGTTTGCGTGTGCTTCATTGCCTTTGCAGTGGCAAACTTGATGGATGCCATTGGATTCTATTGTTCTGATCGATCTGTTTGGTGTGGACCCCATTTCATTGAGATCTTTGATCTCTTTAGAATTCAGCTTTGGAATGAGGAAAGAAAAATTTCTGGCTAGTCTTTTCTTTATATTCGACCCGTTTGGATTTTTGAGCCAGGACTCAATTAATTTGGTCATTTTATTTTGCAGGAAGCACTATGCAACACTGTATTTTTTGTCCATATTAATCCCTGATTTTGACAGAGGGAGGACATTACAACAAATTCTTTGAATTGAAGGTTTGATTTCTGAAAGTTAAAAGTTCAGATTACAAATAGGGTGATATTCTGGAGGAGTGAGCAGTATAATTTGACCAAAAATTAGACAACTGAATGACATATAGATTGTCATCTTTTAGAAGTTGGTAGAGCCTTTTTACCTTGCATGCATGCATGTATAGAGTGATTATTAGGATAACTTCTTACTCAAATTCATCTAGTTTTATGTAATATAGTAGGCTCACTTGAATGGGTCCATTCTACTCTCACGGAAAAGCTAATTATTGTTGCATCCACAAGACTGGGAGCGTGATTCTAGCATGTTGAAAGCTGTCCCTTTCACTAGGCCATATATATACCTTAGTAACTAAAACTTCCTAGGAAGTAACAATATAATACGTTTATGTGTATGTGTGTTTTCATGTGACTGGCCCTGTGCAAGTATCTTGCCCCCTGTTCATACATTGCCACCTAAAATTTTAATCAGTGACTTGTCCCCTTTATTAGGTTGGTGTTTGGTTTGGTATTGGGTAAAATTTGTTCAAATTTCTTTGTGGCTAAAGTCCAGAAATTTTTTTTGGTCTTTGCGAACTTCTTTTGGTTTCTTAATCTGTCATACAAAACTTGTCATGAATGAGGGAGATACATTTGCGCTATCACTTTAAAATGATTAGTCAAGTTACAATTGGAGCTTTTTAGAATCGTCTACAAAACCCAGTCTCATCGAGTAAGAAACTAATATGAAACTTAACACTCATAAGCACTTTTATGATCCACTCACTCATTGTGGGCAATTTACCCACCCAATGTGAGACTAATTTTCTAGGGTGTCACAATCTCCCCTACTTAAATCCCTGATGTCCTTGTTACTACCCATATCATGCTGCATTGTCCAAGTGTCATATGGAGTAAGGAATTAATATGAGACTTAACACTCATAAGCACCTTTATGATCCACTCACTCATTGTGGGCAATTTACCCACCCAATGTGAGACTAACTTTCTAGGGTGTCACAATCTCCCCCACTTAAATTCCTGATGTCCTTGTTAGTGCCCACATCATGCTGCATTGTCCAAGTGTCATATGGTGTTATTACGTTGCTCTAATACTATATGTCACAATTTAGGAAAAATGCCAGCCACATCTACTCTATTACTCTAAAAGAATTAGTCAAGTTACAATTGAAATTCTCTAGAATTAGTTATAAGTTTAGTTTCACTTTGTAAAGAACTAATTTGAGACTTAACACTTTTGAGTACCTTTATAATCTATCCACTTAATGTGAGCAATTTACCCACCTAATGTGAGACTAACTTTCAAGAGTGTCACATAACTTGTTTTGGTTAATCAATTGGCAATGCTTAGTTTGTCTTGTTTCTCAATAGGAACGTTCAGTTGGCGGGTGGTTATACTTAGTCCAGAATACTAAATCAATTCTTGCTTTTAGGTTGTTAATGCAATATTCCTGGGCATCTTCATATTGGTCCAGTGTGGATAATTTGATTGCAACAACAGATCCTTTGAGTTATTGGCCTTTATTGTATGTAATTTGTCTTATAGATCAATGGGCTCTAATGTTTTGCTTCTATACAGATTGTACTGGAATTGCAAGTTTATGGGTTGTCAGATTCTGTGAAGTACAAGGATGTGAAAAAAGACGAGAGTTCACAGAATCCTGGTCTGGCAAATTCATCTTCCAGCCCTTCAGTGAATGGTAGCATGGGCAATATGAACTGTAATTTCAGTCGTACAAATTCTGCCGAAGCTGGTTCTTTGGGATTGACTGGATTGCAAAATCTTGGAAATACTTGTTTCATGAATAGTGCTCTCCAGTGCTTAGCCCACACGCCAAAGCTTGTTGATTATTTTCTTGGAGATTATGGTAGAGAAATAAATCACAAAAACCCATTGGGCATGGATGTATGTTATCCTTTGCTACAGTAAAATATTCATCTTTTTCTGATATTAACATGATTTATGTAAGCATGTTTCTATGAGAAGTTCCTCACTTTTCTTAACAGTGTCTGCTGTAATGTTTGAATCTATTAATAAGTATGCACTTCTTCACTAGGGGGAGATTGCTTTAGCTTTTGGAGATCTGCTAAGGAAGTTGTGGGCTCCTGGAGCATCTCCAGTGGCACCAAGATTGTTTAAGTCAAAGCTAGCTCGATTTGCTCCTCAATTTAGCGGCTATAATCAGCACGATTCCCAAGTTAGTGAAGTTAATATGTCAGAAATAGCTTTTCGTTTTCCCTTTTTATCTTCTGGTAGAGGTTTTACTATGTTGTAATGTTCAGCTTATCTTCTAATGAAATAATTGTTCCTGTTTTGGTCATAGGAACTCCTTGCTTTTTTGTTGGATGGGCTCCATGAAGATCTCAATCGTGTAAAATGCAAGCCTTATGTAGAAGCCAAGGATGGGGATGGTCGACCGGATGGTGAAGTTGCTGATGAATATTGGCAGAATCATTTGGCTCGCAATGATTCTATAATTGTTGATGTGTGCCAAGTAGTCTCTTCCTCTCTTTCGTTTATAAATTTCTCGTCCCTCTCTCTACTGTCACTTTTTGTTGGCCTGTAATCTTCATTTAATATGCATGATACACATAATGATGAACCTTAGGTTCTTGGGTGGTAATCAAGCTATTTTTTAGTAACTTTGAAACCTATGCTTGGAGTTTTTTATAGTTTAGAAGTTTTATTGGTAGGGAATTATGAAAGTCACTCGCCCAGTGGTTTGAGTAGTATTCTACTAGCATCGCAGGTCCTGGTATTAAATCCTGGGGTATGAATGATTTTGGGCGAACTGAGATGTGGTGAGACTAGCAAATGAAAAATGAAAAGAAAATAAGGAGTATAAGAAATTTATTTATCTCATAGAAAAAGTTTAAAATATTGCACAGAATGTGGCATTAAATTTGTTGGTACTGTATACTGAAAACTTGAATTCAAAAAACATTTGGTTAGTGGATTTCTTTGGCATTTTGTGTATGGACAATTATCTAATTACACAAATCTGGTGACCCTGATCCTCATAGGACTTGAATTAATGGAAGGCATTGAAGTCAGACCATGGTTATGTACCCATTATCTAGTGATTCGACCCAAGTAGGTTTTCTGTGTAATTAAATCAATAATTTCACAAAGTGATTCTGGTTTGTTATTTGTTTTATTTATTTATTTTATTTTATTATTATTATTTTTTAAATCAACTATCAGAATATGGGGTTGGATTTGTTTTGAAATATTTGTTGTAAGAACAGATCTTTATATCTCCTTAAATTGATCTCATTTCAATCCTTTGGAAGACCTGAATCAATGGTAGTCTTATGTTTTCTCATTTGAGGGTTGAAATTATGTGGCTTGCACATTTTATAGGTAATAATATTGTTGGTATTGTTAGCCTCATTTTTTTTTTTTCCTTTTGGTTTCAGGGTCAATATAAATCAACATTAGTTTGTCCCGTTTGCAAAAAGGTCTCTAAAACATTTGATCCATTCATGTACCTATCCTTACCTTTACCTTCAACAACAATGCGGACGATGACGTTAACAGTTTTGAATACCAGTGGGAATACTGAGCCATCTCCTTATACCATTACTGTGCCAAAATATGGGAAATGTGATGATCTTCTCCAGGCTCTAGGAATTGCATGCTCTTTAGGGGCTGATGAGACTTTATTGGTGGCTGAGGTATGTTTTAGTGTCTTAATATTCCGGAAGGAAACTCTTGCTTGTGTTGATGTCAGATTGGTTACTACTGTATATGTTGGTGACTACATACTTTATTGATTTATTTTTATCTCTAACGTCTATAGTTCTGTACAGATATACAACAGCCGGATTATCCGTTATCTTGAGGAACGAGCTGATTCATTATCCTTAATTAGAGATGATGACCGACTAGTAGCCTACCGGTTAGCAAAAGATACAGAGAAAGTCCCTTTGGTTGAATTCATGCATCAGCGGATGGAGGAGTAAGTCCGATTTGTTTCTAGCTTTTGATGTTGCATTATGCAATTTCCTTTCTAATTTGGTATTCTTTTTTTTTTTTTTTTTGATAAGTCTTTCTAATTTGATATTCTTATGCGTGCTACATAAGTGATCACTTTTAGTTGGGCGTGATTTGTAAGTAATAGGCATGAAAAATAGTGTGTAGGAGATTTTTGCTTATAGGATTCTATTGCTTTAGGAAAGGTGATATAATTAGGCTTAAAAATGTTACTTTCAGAAATTTTGGTAATTAGTGTATCTCTTTAAATAGAAAGTTATGTTTTATTGTGTTACGACATCCCACCCCCCACAGAAAAAAAAAAAAACTGTAGCACGTGTATATGCACATGTATGATTGCTTATTGATGAAGAAGACGCGATATACAGGTTCACGATGCAATCAGTGCTGAAACTCATATTTTCACTGTATTTCTTCACATGATAGTCACCTTTTGTTGTCCAATTATAATATTTATTGATAGAATTACAACCTTCATACAATATTGTAAGATTTAAGATGCTGGACCAGCTCTGTGACTTTTGTCAATGGTGTGTTCTTTCTTCCATTATGTGTTAGAAAGAAAGGTACAAGTGTCCCTATTCTAGAAGGTGATGAAGTGTCTGTATGAGTTGTCCTATGCTGAGGTGTCCATATTCCAGATTATTGTATTTGTTTCTATATATATCAATGGATTGTGAGGGCTAGAAATATAGATCTTGAGCCTCTCTTTTGTGAAATATACTAATCTTAAAATGGTATCAAAGCATTGGAATTAAAACAAGAGAGAGAGATCTTGTGTCCCTTGTTTGCCATTTTCTTTTGTTTTCTTTCTCCCTTTTGCTACAGTGTGGAGGTCAATGGTGGCATCATTCCGCTGCCATTGACCTCATCAGTATGCCGGAAATCTGGCTGGCGTTTGTGGTGCTAGCCTGTGGTTTCTTGTGGTTGTGGTGCAGTGCGGATTTTTTTTGGTCGTTTCTGTTGTCTGTGGTAGTCGGCTACATCTCAAGAAGTGGCCGGTGGTTGGTTATGGTTGTTGTCTTTGTTGTGGAGGTCTATTAAAGTAGTCGTGATTACCGATTGTCTCTAATCTCTTTTTTGTGGTGGTTGATGACAAATCTCTGGTGTGTTTCAAAGAAGAAAAGGAGTGTTTGGATGTGTATGTAATTCCTATTCAGGATAAAAATACTTCTTTCTTTGGGTAATCTCTTCTCCTATAAAGAATTAGTCAAGTTCATTCTTGGGCTAAGATCAGCCCAACACGAATAATGCTCAAAAACAAGCCCAATCCACTACTTATATTGAAGCCCAAGTCTTATTGAGCCCATGTTTAAACCCATGACTAGTCCAAGCTCACACCAAAGCTCAAGCCAAAGACCAAGCCCTATTATTATCAAATTGACTTGAATCTGAGTCAACTTGGCTCATACCCAAATCTTCTTCACCAAGATCAAGCCTAGACCCAATCAGCAAAAAAAAAAAAAAAAAAGAAAAGAAAAAAAATCTAGACACATAGGACTATAATCAAGCCTATTGTTGAATGTTCAAGCTTATTTCGAATACGAGCCGACTTCAAGCTTATCCCCAAGCAAGATAATCTGCTCAAACTTGGTTTATTCATTTTTCAAACAAATTCGAGCTTATTTATTTATTTATTTATTTTGATAAATAAGTGATTCATTAAAAAGCACAGAGGAGCGTAACCCTAGTACACAAAAAGTATACATAGACACACACCCCTTTAAAGATAAAAATGAAGAACACAAGTCCACAAATTGATGCATGGTAGAAACTTGAGGAATGTTCAAGGCTCCCGCCCAAAGGAAGGTATCATCTTCCATGGTATTGGTATGAAGGCACTTGTGTTTATTTAAGCTAACAAATTAATTTAGTAAAAATAAAACTTTTACTATGGTGCTAGCTCACAAGTGTCTTCAAACCGTGAGTAGCTTATTTACGAGCTACTCACGGTTATATATATATTGTAAATCCATACTAATCACTATTATTTAATTAATTTTAGGTTTTTATCATTCGATTTAGTTAGATAAATTAATTTTTATTTTTAAACTTTTTTTTTTTATAAGTAACCATAGATTTATTAAAAAGTGTAAAGAAGTAACCTAAGTACACAAGAAACATACAAGAGATAGATACACCTAACTAGAAGGGGAAAAAAAATCAAGAAAAACATGAAAACTAGAAATATTAATATCAAAGGCAACAACCCAATGGTAAAGAGTCTTAAATAAAAACACCTTTAGTTTCACTACCGTCTGCTCACGGTTTTCAAAACAATGATTTTTTCTTTCCCTCCCAATACACCACATAAGGCAGGTACCATCTTCCATACTGCAACAAATTGAAGCCTACTAAATTTCCCTCTCTAGCAAGCGTAAAGGTCTACTGCTCTTCTAGGCATGACCCAAGCTAGATCTACACTACTGAATATAGTATTCCAAAGAGCAGTAGTAATCTCACAATGGAATAGAAGGTGATATTGACTCCCTACTCTTTGGTGACTTTTCGACTGGTATTGTGTTTTCTGCCAAATCTCAATCGGTATTGGTGTTTTCCGGTGAGTTTTCAACTAGTGTTAGTGTTTTTTGGTGAGTTTTCAACTGGAGTTGGTGCTTTCTGGCGATTTTCGATTGGTATTGGTATTTTCCTATGAGTTTTCAACTAGTGATTGTGTTTTCCGACAAGTTTTTGACCGGTGTTGGTATTTTTATGCAACTTTCGACCGACATTGGTATTTTCAGGCATGCTTTAGCCGGATGTGTTGTTTGTCAACGAGTTTCCAGCCGGTTTTGATGTTTAGTGACGAGTTCTAATCACTTTCGGCTGGTTCATCTTTGTTTTTGGCTGGTTTGGTGATGTTTTGGCCGGTTCATCGTTGTTTTTCGCCCAATTTGGTGATATTTTGGCCTGTCCTCCATTGTTGTTGCAACTAGTTCCGATAGTTTTTTGGCTGGTTCAACTTGTGTTTGACCGATTCAGTGGTTTTATGGCTGGTTTTTGTTTTTCAACCAATTTGATGGTATTTTAGTCTGCAGACAAGTGTTTACAAAATCTTTGTGCGAATAAAATTTCATTTGTTCCAAGTTGAGCTTATATAATATGCAAGTTCGAAGGCGAGTGTTAGAAAGAAAAGAACTAGTGTCCCTATTCGAGGAGGTGATGAAGTGTCCCTATGAGTTGTCTTGTGGTTTTTGCCCCTAGCTATGTGTTTTCTTTTGTATACTTCTGTGTACTTGGGGCGCTTTATGCTTTTAAAGATATTTTGATTACTTCTAAAAAAAAAAATAGCTGTCCTATGGTGCGGTCCATATTCCAGAGTATTGTGTTTGTTCCTATATATATCAATGGATTATGAAAGCCAAAAGTATAGATCCTGAGCCTCTCATTTGGGAAATACACTAATCTTAAAAATATGATTAATGGATTATATGTTGGAAGATACCTATCAAAAAAAAAAAAGAAAATGATTATATGTTGTAAGTCAAATTTAAGAGTTGGTGTTCTTCTCCATTCTTGGCCAGCAAAATGTGGCTTTTGTGTCTTCTTCATAATGTTTGATTTGTGTTCTAGAACTGGAAACATAGTGACTCTCAACTCTGTGAAGCAGTGTGTACTTATACTTGAAATGGTGCTCGTGGCAGTTTAATTTCATTATTTATAATTTACTTAAGATATAGATTTTTTTAAGAATTGGATATAAATCAACTCAAATAAGCTTTAATCCCAACTAAATTGGTGTTGGCTCTATGGATCCTTGTCAACTGATTATGGTCAATCACATGTATTCTTAAATTAGAATGGGATGAATTATTGAAATCTCTGTTTCACTTTTTGAAGACAACTGAGACTTTTCATGCACTCTGAAATTATGTCATTTGAGGTTCTAGAACAATCGATGGCCTCTTTGCCTTTGATGTTTTGTACTGGCATGCTTTTCATCTTGGGAAAAAAAGAAAAAATAGAAAAATAAATTAAAAATACAAATAAAGGAAAGAAAAAGTGCTCCCTGGGAAATTTCGGGAGACTTGAATCTAGGGTTTAGTACACACCACCTCTGAGCCCTGTCCTAGCTTCATTCTTTCATGTCTTATCATATATACAGAGACACGCACAATATTAGTCATGTTGTGCTTCTGTACTCGGTTAATCTTTTTTAAGGAGGAGCAATACAGTTGTTGACTGTTGAATTTATTTATTTTTTTTCAGAAAAAAAAAAATCAGCATGGGAGGGGAGTAAAGTAACAAGATTCCACATTTCTAATTTACTTATTTATTTATTAGTTATTTGTTCTTTTGGTCCGCAAGTTAAGTTAATAGAAGAAATACATTCCTTAGAAAATATCAAGTCTCTTTAGAGAACAAATTTTAGACTTGCATCTGCCCTTTGGTCAACTTGAATATGTGGCATATTGGAATATGTCCTGTCCACTATATGTAATGCTTGTAGATTTTTTAAAGTGTGCTAAGTGTACGTAGTGGGTGAATTTAACTGCTGAAGTGGAGCATCACCACCCTTCTTTAAATTTGGGATTAGAATGTCCAATGTTCTCATTTCACATTGGTCTCTGAGGAAAGTGGGTAGATTCATCTGATACACCTAGCATTTCCTTTATAAACTATAAAACTACTTAAGGTTGAAAATTCAAGGCAAACAAACATGTTGTCTCCTTGCATCCTCAGTATCACCTTTTCAAGTCATTCTTTGATAAGGATAATGATATATTTGAATGGTTCCCCATTAATCCAAACTCCTGTTTAATTTCATATTGTCAGGCAGAACATCCATGGGAAACTGATTTCAAGTTGGAAGGCGTTTGGAGTTCCACTTGTAGCAAGGCTTTGTGAATCTGTTAATGGATCTGATATCTACAATCTGTATCTAAAATTGCTTAATCCATTTCGAATACCTGCTGAAGATGCCACAGAAGATTATCATATCTCGGAGGGCACTACAACTGAAGAAGTTACAGGAATAGAGGGTGCAAAAAGTCCTTTTGTAGTTGGAGATGTGGACCCCTCTAAAGCGAATGGGATTGTCTCAGCCTCAGATGCCGAACTGCAGTTTTATTTAACAGATGAGAAGGGAATCATCAAGCACTCCAAGCTAGTAATGAATGAGCCGGTGGCAGTGATGGGAGTGTCCAGGCGGTTGCATGTGCTTGTATGTTGGCCAGAAACACAGATTGAACATTACAATACACACCTTCTTAGCTCATTACCTGAGGTTTTCAAGTCTGGGTTCTATGCAAAAAGACCCCAAGAGTCTGTTTCTCTTTACAAGTGCCTAGAAGCATTCTTGCAGGAGGAGCCTCTTGGACCAGAAGACATGTGGTCAGTGTGTACATCATTAATCTTTGGAAATACTTTTACGTTTTATATAGCTTGTCTGACACTTGTGGGAGGGTGGACATATTCTGGGTTGTTGCTAGTTTACTTGTAATATTCCATGGTATGTTGACTTGCTTTCTGGTAGAGTATCAAGGGCATTCAGGCATGTCCTGTCTAAAAATCTGGACCTAGTGGTTATTAATTTTAATCTGTTCATTGTCATACTGACATCACTTTTGACAGTAGGGATCTCATCATTGTCATCATTATCAAGAGCTTTGCGTTGAGATTGTGTATGACTCTTCTAATTGAATGAAACATTCTCTACCAGCTGCCTGTGCTTGGCCGTTATTAATTTTAATCTGTTCATTGTCATACTGACATCACTTTTGACAGTAGGGATCTCATCATCGTCATCATTATCAAGAGCTTTGCGTTGAGATTGTGTATGACTCTTCTAATTGAATGAAACATTCTCTACCAGCTGCCTGTGCTTGGCCATTTCTAGTTGCTACTTTGTTAAAACTCTGTGTCATTGGTCTCCTTACTTTTGATACTTTGACTTGTACTCTTGCTACCTTTGTTTGCAAATGAACAAATTAGATAATATAAGGTTTTCAATATACATTTAAGAAACCCGTTGTTTCTTAATGCAATTGCATTTCAAGTTGTGACACTAATTGTTGCCAAAATATTGTCCAGCAATTTTTACTTGTCTTATTTCGTAATCGTTGAAATAGATGGGACTAAAATACTCCAGAGTTGATCTCTTCCCGCGTATACTTTATGTTTTCCTGCTAGGTTGCATATATGAATTTTCCTATCCAACTTTAAGCATTTCTTACCTTGTGTGAACTGCAGCTTGTTATTGCACTCTTTTTTATGTCAATTTCTCTTCTATGTAATGTTAGGTACTGTCCTGGCTGCAAAAAGCATTGTCAAGCCGTTAAAAAGTTAGATCTCTGGAGACTGCCAGAGATTTTGGTTATTCATTTGAAGAGGTTCTCATATAGCCGGTTCTTGAAGAACAAGCTAGAGACATATGTCGACTTTCCCATAGATAATTTTGAGCTGTCACCTTATATTGCCCTGAGAAATGGTCAGTCATGCAATAGTTACATGCTTTATGCAGTTAGTAATCACTATGGAAGCATGGGAGGTGGTCATTATACTGCATTTGTCCATGTAAGTAGTTTTTTTCTTGTCAATAGTAGATCTTTTGCATTTTTTTATAAGAAACTTGCCATTATACCATACAGAGATCATAACTTGTAGAAAAGGGTTTACATCCTATCTGGACTAACATTATTGGTGTTCTACATATATGGGCCCTTGGTTTATGTTCTATATATACTGGGCTTGTCATGATCTCTTGAGATATTTAGAATCCTTCTTCTATAAAAACTTAATGATGGGATGATGTGACTGCTGGGGATAAATTACCTCACTCAGTACTCAGTTCACTCCTTTTTGATGAGCACCTGTTCTTTTAGGATGAGAAAGGCTACTTGTATATTTAATATGTCACTGTTTAACTTATCGAATAATTTTTAAATCTAGTATTACTGTGTCTATTCACACTAGGAATGACTTTTTAGTTTAATTACTATGGATATTGAGGATGCCTATAAATGCTTTTCCCTTTTTAGAATGTTATTTAGGGTATGCCTTGAAATGCTTTTTATTTTTCTAACATTTTTGATCTTTGGACAGCTGCTTATGGTTCTCCTTTGGTGATTAGTTATCATGATTTTCTTGTTCTTTTTGCCCTTACTAGCTAGGTGGCTACTTTTGTATTCTTCCTTTGTACATGGAGGCACCTTACGCTTTTAATGATACCTCAATTACTTTTTTTTTTTGATAAATAAGTGATTCATTGAAAAACGCAGATGGACGCAACCCTAATACACAAGAAGTATACAAAAAAGGCCCCACTAAATGCAAAAAGATGAACATAAAGATAAAAATTGAGACATGGTGGAAATCTTAGGCACACTACAAGTTTCGGTCCAATGGAACAATGTTTGAATAAGCAACTTTTTGAGCTCTTCCATTGACCTTTCTTGATCTTCAAAACATTTTGCATTCCGCTCTTGCCAAATGATCCACATAAGACACAATAGTGCTATTCGCCACACCTCCTAGCTGAAATATTACCACGCTGACCACGCCAACACATTAATAAATAAAAAATAAATGTTATTTAGGGTATTAAACTCATTTTTAGAGCATCCAATAGTTGGGTGGCTTAGATACTTTAAATTTTCTTTAATTTGAAAAGAGAAATATCTTATGTCGTTAGTATTAGAGTTAGAGGCTTAAGTCCTTGCAGATCTGCTGCATAATCTGATAATTTGGAAGAAGGATGATCAGCATCACTCTTTAACTGTATGATTGATAACTCTATCTATTTAGTCACTGTTGACTATATTACTTCTATGACTAGCTTACTCAATAGGATATATACTACATAGGCAAAAGGGCTTTCTGGGGCTGGATTTAGCCATATTCCATTGCTGGCACTAGTTGGACTCACTGGCCTTGAGCTGCTGACTTAATTATATAATAGCAGATTCTTTGTCAAATAAAATTGCAAGGCTGACTTTTTATTTCCTATAATTTATTGCAAAATGATTTCATCTATGCTTAAGCTTCTTCACTTTAGTGAGTATTTTAACTGTTTTTGTTCTGATGTAGCAAGGGGGTGACCAGTGGTACGAATTAGATGATAGCCATGTTTATCCCATCAGCCAGGAGAAGATAAAGTCTTCTGCGGCTTATGTTCTTTTCTACAGAAGAGTTGTAGAAGTATAACATGAGAGTTATAAATCATTGAAACCCTATTGGAGCAAGATTTCTTTCAACATTTTTGCCATCATATCTTACAAGTATCACTAGAGTAGCATTCTTTTGTCTTTGCATTGATTAGTTTCATTGATAGAGTTTCCAGCATGCATGGAACAAAATTGAGATATTAGCTTAGGGGAGGTGCTGAGGATAAGTGTAACATAGCCAACTGCAGAAATGGGAGACATGCTCAGGAGGATATTATTAACCTCTGCAACATCTCTTTAGCTTCAAGTGTAGAAAGTTTTTCCAAAGGGGATTTACATCCAACCCCTGTGAAAGTGTATTTGTTGATATATTTTTATATAGTTGATGATAGAGGATATGGAATTTTTGGTTCTTGATTTCTCTTACAAAGTGAAGTCCTAAGTTCAAAACCCACTAAATTTGTGTACCTTATGGAGAGAAAAAACACATATGTTATTTTTTATTTTTTATTTTTTATTTATTTATTTATTATTATTATTATTATTATTATTATTTTTGCAGAAGACAAAAAATAAAAATAAAAATATGGTTGCACTTTAACATTAAATCTTTAGGCAAGGCCTGAAAGATGGATTCCTTCCTGTATTCACGTTTAAGTGAGGGGCACCATAGTATTTGCAATTTACTTTAAAGAATTTGACATTAAATTGTCATGAGAAACACAAATTAAGCAGCTTAAATTTTTTGCATTTTAGGAGATATAGCAAAAAGAAATTGTTGAGGTTCTCCTTTTAGTGAGGCACATTCCTTCTTACTGGTTTCTGATTGGCCTGGAAAAGAGAGAGGACCTATAATGATAAGGAGTAATGTTATTTTTCACGATCATTTTAGGCTGGTTTGACGTATTTTAAGTGGCTTTTTATGTCAGTCACTTAAAAAAAGGAAGTCACTTAAAAAATGTCATATCACTGGTGTGAAATGGGCGTGATGAGTAGCATTACTCAACTATCAATGACACTCATCACCACTCAACTATCAATGACACTAGTGCCTTCACAAATAATAGTAATCATTTGGAAAAATTACTAAATTAGTTGATGGGGTACCAAATTGATTTATGGAGGTATTAAAAGTATCTTAAAGATTCTAGGGTAAACTATTTGTTCAAAAGAGTCCATTATCTTAGCCGATTAATCACATAACCCATTATATATATACACGTGGATTCACGTCACAACCAATCGTCGATTGACACGTGACATAATTGATGACTTGACTCGTTAAAAAAATTAAAAGTTTACCCCAAATAAAAAACCATAAAAATAAAATAATTCCTCTTTGGAAAAATGATTGGCTGCCCCTCGGTTGAGTATACAAGGGAGAACTTACATAAAACGAAAGTCATTTGGTTTAGAAGAATGCTACATGCACTATCAAATTTACATTTCTAAGTTCACTTTTTTCACATGATAATAAAATCATAATTTAATTTAAAATTTTCATGATAATCCATTCAAACGTAATGATGATTTTTAGTGTCGTGTCAGAAAATATGTACTTTCAGTGCACCTAATATTTCTCTTTTCTTTAATCTCTCTCTTTCCCTCCCATTGGGACTTATTGGAGAGAGAGTGTTGTCAGCTTAAATCGTCCAGTTTCCCATGGATGCTGGTTTTTATTAGGTTGGACCACATATCTTCACTTACCTTTATTGTGTGAGATGTGACGATACCCTCTTGATTGCTTGCTGTACTGCCATGGTACTCACCCCCTGGACCACTACCACTTCCCTTCAACTCTTATCTTCATCTCAATTTAACAAATATCACTCAAACTATACAATGGATTCTTCTAATAATTGAACCCGACAAAGAAATATCCTCTCCATTTTAAATTGAACGAATAATACGTATTCTATGATAGTCGATATATCTAAAAGACGTGCTAATATTAACTACACATATATATAGATACACCAACTTTAAATTCTGATCATGACAGGAAAATGAAACGGAGAGAATCCCATTCCTTGTTATATGAGCATGGTGCACACATTAGGTGAAACCAATTTATCTAATATATATACACCAACTTTAAATTCTGATCGTGACATGAAAATGAAACGGAGAGAATCCCGTTTCTTGTTATGAGTATGGTGGACACATTAGGTGAAGCCAATTTATGTAATTAGTGTGAAGTATAATTTAAGAAAGTGAAGTTACTATTTGACCCCAAAAAAGAAAAAGAAAAAGAAAACACAAAATGCCATATAATTAAATAAAATTTGGATTTGTTATTTTATTTCATTCCACTAATCTCTCCTATATACAAAAACATTTGAGTTAAAGAAAATGTCGTTGGATAAAGTAGAGGAAAAAAGAAACTGTTGCAGCCAAAAATAGAAAGTTTCTAGTTTCCCCTCAAATTTTGGTCAAATATGAGCTCCTATTGTCAGCTTCACGATGATTAACCTATTTACCTAACGATGATGTACAATGGGATGTGTCTTTTACATCAAGAGTGTGATGTCCATAGCAGCAAAAGCACTCAACTCGACAAAAAAAAAAAAAAACAGAGAATTCTAACTCTTTGGGTGGTTACACAAATAATATTTTAAGCGCCCAATACGCCGAGGACTCATTTGGACCTTATTGAAGGTTCCCATGCATGGGATCTCACCATCCAAAGGCTATCTCGTTGGAATCTGCTCAGTCACGGAGGCTCAAGAGAAAGCCTACACCTTAGACCCAGTTCTATATTGAGAAGATGGGGTAACTCATATAAAATGGATGGTTTATAAATATAGTTATGAGTGCTAAGTTTTACATTAATTATTTAGTTATAAGGTGAAGTTAGGCTTTATAAAGAATTTATGGAAGCTCTAAATTGACTAGTCTTTTTGGGTGATAACGCAGATATGGCTAATGCTATTTTTGGGTTGTTACAATTTAAGATCATAAGAAACCTATAAATGTAGGGGAGATAGCTTCCTCAGCTATGCACATATTTATTCTCTTTGCCTATAAGGCAACTTCCTCAGCTATACTATGCCAATTCATCTCATCTTTCACCTATTAACTAAAGCAGTAGAGGTGGTTACACCTCTATTTCTGGCAAACCACTCTGACCTTTTTCTATCTTTTTTTGAAGGTTTCCTCGGCTGGACATTTGGTGTGCCGTCATTGTTTTAACAATACACAACTCCATCTACACCCATGTTTCTTAGTGCAACTCTCTTTCCTACAATATTTTACCTTGTGAATTGTGTTTTTATTGCAAATTCAAAAATTGACTTGTTTCTATTTCTAATTAAGAAAGATATATAGAGATCCACTAGTGTTGTGACTAACAATTCTTTCCTTGAATATGAAAGAAAAAGACACTTTTTCTATTATTTTGAGCCAACGTAATTCACTCAACTTTGCTCAGTTTTGCAGCATTCTCTACGTAACTAGGTGGACTCATCAGTCTACAAATTAATGAATGAATACTTTTATTTAAAGATGGTAAAATGTTGTTGAGCAATCATTGTCGGAACGGCATTGTTACCTAAATTACTTGTTCTTTTTCCATGTGAAAAACCCATTTTCACTTGTAAAAAGAAAGATTGATTCATGCATATATATATATATATGACATTCATTCACGTAAAAACTAAAAAGTACTTTGAGGTTGTTTACATATCAGATTATATGCATTGCTGACAATGATTTAACGATGATAAGGTCTACCACTGGTCTTGACATAGCGCCTGCTATTATAATCTTACATAGTTGTACTGACAGGAAGTCTTGCATTTGCTTAAAAGAAACGCTTATTTCACGTTGAGTTGTCATGCTTTATTTACCATTATTATTATAAATATTAATGGTGAATAGAGCATGTCAACTCAACAAAAATGTACGTAAAATGGACACTAAAATATACAGAAGCATTTCTCTTTGCTTAAACTGATCATTTCAAGCGGTATATATATATATATATATATATATATATATATATATATATATATCTTCTCAGGATTTATGTGATTGATTATTTGGTTACATTGACACTGATATGAAATTTCGTGATATATGAATGAAATAATAGTAGCTTTACAAGATTCCATATTTTGTCGAGTTGCTCATTTAGATATATGGTTCAATAATATGTCTTGTTTTTTTTTTTTTTTTTTTTTTAGAAATGACCCTCTACAAATAAAATTAGCCTATATGCTGCACTATATACGTACAGATTTTTTTTTAAATTTTTTTTTTTTTTTTTTTATATATATTACTACAAATTATCTTAGTAAATCAGTCGATTCCATTCACAAAATTTAAAAGTTTTTCAAATTTATATGATCACTAAGAAACAAGTGTGAAGGATAAAAGTTTACAGAAAATAAAATTGAGCCTGTAAATTCAAATATATGAATACATAATATTAATCGATGCATTTGATAAAGGACTTACAAAAAAAGAAAAGAAAAAAAAAGACATGATTTGTCAACCCTAAACTCTCTAATTAGAAAAAGCTTGAGCGAATAGTCGAAACTCAGAAAAGAAAATTAACAAAAAAATCTTTTGGTGCAATTTCATCTTAGTCCCAAACTTGTAAAACCCATTTTTTTTTTTTTTTTTTGTAAAGAAAATAAATATCAAATAAATTTGAGGGGGAACTACCTTCTGCCCCCATGAACTACAACGTATTTTCATTTTGCTCCCATAAACTACCAACTGTGACACCCAACCCCCATGAACTACCATTTTGTGCCCCAAACCCTAATTCTGTCAGTCAAAGGCCCCTCCCATCAGTCAAAGGCGTTAACTCAAACGGTCATAGTGATAATGCATTGTAGTTTATTGGGGCAAAGTGACGGGTAGACCATCTGATTAATGCCTTTGACTGATGGAATGAGCAAAGTGACAATGCGTTGTAGTTTATGGGGCAAAGTGATGGGTAGACCATCTGATTAACACCTTTGACTGGCGGAATTGGCCTTTGATTAAGGAAGGGGGGTTTTTGGCACAAAATGGTAGTTTATGGAGGTCGGGTGTCACAATTGGTAGTTCATGAGAGGAAAGTGCCAAAGTGTTGTAGTTTATGGAGGCAAAAGATAGTTTCCCCTAAATTTGATGTAGGAAAAATGTTTGTAGTGTAATAATTTTCTAAAGAATACAATATCAACTGTTAACTATAATAGAATTTGAAGTGGTTTGATCTCATTGTACTGAAATTAGTGAAACCAACTCAGTCCTATATATTGCAAAGTCGTGAACAGATTTTTACCAACATAATTATTTAAATACGTATCTTTATAAGAGAGAAAAGAGATGTCAGATAAATAAATTTATTGCCCTAGTTGTGACATCCCATATTGTCTGGATGTGGAAAAGATTATGTGTTTATATGGAATATGCTCTTTTTAAATGGTATGAGGCATTTTGGAAATAAACTCAATAATAAAACCGTGCGGGCTTGGCCAAAGTGGACAATATCTTATCATTTAGGGCGTGGTGTTACATAGGGTATCAGAGCCATAGCCCAATGCGTACACAAGCCCATGAGGGTCGCCAATTAGGACACTAGGTCCCAAGAGGGAGTGATTTTGATGTCCCATATTGTCTGAGTGTAAAAAAGATGACGTGTTTATATGTAATATGCTCTCTTTAAATGGTATGAGGCATTTTTGGAAGTAAATCATGCGGGCTTGGCCCAAAGCGGATAATATCATATCATTTTAGGCACCAATACCAGTCGATCCGAATTGTATGTGGAACTACTCTTTCTGTAAGTTGATCGATTTAGGTGTCGAGATCGACGATGACTGGTACAGTGTAGGCAACATCGAGTATCATGCTCTAGACAACTTATGAAGTGACTTTTCGCAGCTGTTTGAGGACAAAGTAGTGCCAATTGGTGAGTGGGAGGAGATAGCCCAGGAACCTACTGGGCACGATACCGACGATACTACAAACGAAAGCTAACATTCTACTCCTTTTTAAGTGCTGTTCTTTTGGTATTTTATCTTGAAATTTTGAGGACGAAATTTTTATAAGAATGAGAGAATGTAGTGACCCAAATAATTAACTGAGCTTAGGTAGCTTAGTTAGGAGGTTAATTTGGGTTTTGGGTCACTAGGAATAGCTGGGAGGGCATTTTGAGAATTTTGGACTTTCTAACCATACGTATGCATGGGGGACCATGCGGATGTACGCTTGCAAATAGTACACAGACGTACGCATGGGGGACCACCCAGACGTACATTGACTTTGGGTTGATCACTGGTTAATGCCCGTACGTATGATGTATCCTTTGGTCCGTTGGGTAAACAGTACGTGGACTTACGCCTCAATAGTACCGTACGTACACTACTTTTCAGAGTTTGTGAGTTCTTGGAGAATGAGAGGTGATTCTTGGAGGTTTTGCTTCTATAAGGTGATCTTCTAAGCTAGCTTGTTCCTTACTTAGTTGTTATGCTGTACTTTTCATAGTTAGCTTAGTTAGTAGATTTGAACTTCTAGTTATGTTGCTTCTCTTTATTTTTTATTTAAGTTGGTTTAGCATTTCACCTTTTGTTGAACGGATTTTCTTATGCATGGAGGTATCATTTTGAGATAGGTCTTAGAGATGCTTTTTGATAGCTTTAGAACCAGCTTGGGAGGATAGGAGGACGTTTGGAACAAATGAGGCTCTATTTGAACCTTATGGGTGGACGTACGGCCAAGAGCCCAGACGTATGGCCAGAAGCGTTCCAGGGAACGCCATTTTGACCTGTCGTCTGATAGCCTCTATTTCCATGTTCTAGGTTTGTTTTAGTTAGACTTAGGACTAATAGAAGGTTTTCTCAGATTTGGAGAACCCGGACCATTTGAAGGAATACTCAGAGAATTTATACGACCCAGGTGAGTTTTAACTCACATAATGCTCGCCATTTATTTTTCCACATCGTACGACTATTTTGTGTACCAAAATATGCATATTTATAACTCTCACGATATACAATTTGTTGCACATGAACTATATCATTTGTGAAAATGTGTTACTTAACAAGATAATGACATTGAGATTTGTAAAATCATGCATGTAAAATACTGATAAACTAATTGCATCGTATGATACGGTACACCGGTACGTATGAGATAACTGCTATGTGCTTACTATACATGTAACTTGATGGTCAAATGTGTTTGTTAATATATGGTCCTTGGATCCAATGGTTGTTTCATGACCGGCACACCTTTAACGGGTGGTCACTATAGGACGTATATCATTAGTAGTGTGGGTCACCCGAGGTCGGACTTGGTCAGGCTGCTAGTGTTATGGACAGAAGCGTACAATGGTCGGGCATCAGCATTGTATTATAGGTCCCTCTGGACAGTGCCAACCCTGCTGAGAAGGGATAATATCTCAGGTAGACCATATTGTTGAATTGTCACTACTACTCATGATTATAGCATGTATTATATGTATATTGCATCCATGGACCGCCATACCTAAAATGTTGCATTCTTTATTAAATGGAGTTCATTACTAAGATGACATGGGTATTACGTGCATTAACCCTCACAAAGTCTTTAGACTTACCCCATTTTATTTTTCTCCCTTCATTATATATAAATTGTGCGGTTTAGCTAGCATAAAGGAGGATGCCTATGGACCGGACTTTGATGATTGCTTAGGACTTAATTATAGTCCTTTTTGAAGATATGGACCTGGTGTGGCTAAAGTCCACGTGGGATGATGAAGGAACCACACAGGCGGATATGGTAGAGATTGTTATCTCATTGGCGTTATTCAATATTAGGCGTTAATCTTATGACCTTATTCTAGACATTATTATTTTAGGTATGCAATATTTTGGTGATCGGTCTTTGACCAGTGCATTTGATGATCTATTTATGACATGATGCTTTATCTTTACTCTGGTGATTATTATGTATGGAATTTAGTTGTTGCTTTCTATTCATGTAGTTAAAGTCTTCCGCTGTACCTCTTGTTTAGGAGAAGTTGAGATCCCTGAGTCTTGTCCTGTGAGGGATAGGGCTAGGAGACGAATTATGGAGTTAATTACCAGTAAATTGATTTCTAATGTAGCTTCCTTAGCTATGCACATATTTATTCTCTTTTCCTATAAGGCAACTTCCTCAGCTATACTATGCCAATTCATCTCATCTTTCACCTATTAACTAAAGGAGCATAGGTGGTTACACCTCTATTTCTGGCGAATCACTCTGACATTTTTCTGTCTATTTTGAAGGTTTCCTCCACTGGACATTTGGTGTGCTGTCATTGTTTTAACAATACACAACTCCATCTACACCCATGTTTCTTAGTGCAACTCTCTTTCCTACAATATTTTACCTTGTGAATTGTGGTTTTTATTGCAAATTCAAAAATTGACTTGTTTCTATTTCTAATTAAGAAAGATATATAGAGATCCACTAGTGTTGTGATTAACAATTCTTTCCTTGAATATGAAAGAAAAAGACACTTTTTCTATTATTTTGAGCCAACGTAATTCACTCAACTTTGCTCAGTTTTGCAGCATTCTCTACGTAACTAGGTGGACTCATCAGTCTACAAATTAATGAATGAATACTTTTATTTATAGATGGTAAAATGTTGTTGAGCAATCATTGTCGGAACGACATTGTTACCTAAATTACTTGTTCTTTTTCCATGTGAAAAACCCATTTTCACTTGTATAAAGAAAGATTGATTCATGCATATATATATATATGACATTCATTCACGTAAAAACTAAAAAGTACTTTGAGGTTGTTTACATATCAGATTATATGCATTGCTGACAATGATAACCTCTACCACTGGTCTTGACATAGCGCCTGCTGTTATAATCTTATACAGTTGTACTAACAGGAAGTCTTGCATTTGCTTAAAAGAAACGCTTATTTGACGTTGAGTTGTCATGCTTCATCTATCATTATTTTTTTTTCTTTTTAAATATTAATGGTGAATAGAGCATGTCAACTCAACGAAAATGTACGCAAAATATACAGAAGCATTTCTCTTTGCTTAAACTAATCATTTCAAGCCGTTTATATATATATATACACACATCTTCTCAAGATTTATGTGATTGATTATTCGGTTAAATTGACATTGGTATGAAATTTCGTGATATATGAATGAAATAATAGTAGCTTTACAAGATTCCATATTTTGCCGAGTTGCCCATTTAGATGTATGGTTCAATAATATGTCTTTTTTATCTTTCTTTTTTACTTTTAGAAATGATCCTCTACGAATAAAATTAGCCTATATCTTGCACTATGTACAGATTTTTTTTTTAAAATTATAATTTCTTTATATATATATATATATATATATATATATATATTATAGTTTAATCTTTTATATATTACTACAAATTATCTTAGTAAATCAGTCGTTTCCTTTCACAAAATTTAAAAGTTGTTCTAATATTATATGATCACTAAGAAACAATGTGAAGGATAAAAGTTTACAGAAAATAAAAGCAAAGGATTAAGAAAATAAAATTGAGCCTGATAAATTAAAATATCCAAAGAGGTATGTAAGTATTAAGTAAAGTAAACTCAAATATATGAATAAATAATATTAATCGATGCATTTGATAAAGGACTTACAAAAAATCTATAAAAAAAAACATGATTTGTCAACTCTAACTTCTCTAATTAGAAAAAGCTTGAACGAATAGTTGAATAATCACTCAGAAAAGAAAATTAACAAAAAATTCTTTTGGTGCAATTTCATCTCAGTCCCAAACTTGTAATTTTTTTTTTTGGTAAAAAACTAGATATCAAATAAATTTGATGTAGGAAAAATGTTTGTAGTGTAATAATTTTCTGAAGAATACAATATCAACTGTTAACTATAATAGAATTTGAAGTAGTTTGATCTCATTGTATTGAAATTAGTGAAACCAACTCAGTCCTATATATTGCAAAGTCGGAAACAGATTTTTACCAACACAATTATTTAAATACGTATCTTTATACATAAGAGAGAAAAGAGATGTTAGATAAATAGATTTATTGTCCTTATTGTCATGTCTCATATTGTCTGGGTGTATAAAATATGATGTGTTTATATGGAATATATTCTTTTAAAATGGTATAAGGCATTTTGGGAATAAACACAACAATAAAACCATGCAGGCTTGGCCAAAATTGGATAATATCTTATTATTTAGGGCAGGGTGTTACATATGGTATCAGAGCCATAGCTCAATGCGTACGCAAGCCCTTGAGGGTTGCCAATGAGAACACTGGGTCCCAAAAGGGGGTGATTGTGATGTCCCACATTGTCTAGGTGTAAAAAAGATGATGTATTTATATGTAATAAGCTCTTTCTAAATGGTATGAGACTTTTTGGGTGTAAACGGTGCGGGCTTGATCCAAAGCAGATAATATCATATCATTTTAGGGCGGAGTGTTACACTTGTTATGAATAAAATAATCCCAGCTTTTTAGGAATATTTTAATGCAAATAAAGGGACAATTGCTAAGGAAGTTGTTATTATTACGACAAACTATATAAAAGGAACAAAAAAATTACCTTGTCATATCTTCTCTTACTAATTATTATTGTTAGAGCATCTCCAGCAGCTTAGTTAAAAGATCAATATTAGCTATATTTAGCTATTATTGTTCGTGTTTTAGCTCCAACAGAGTAGCTTGCCATTAGCTAGAATAGCTACATTGCTACAGTGAATAACAATTTGGAGATATTCACTGTAGCACTATAGATGAATAAAATATTGTTTATTTTTTTTTTGTTTATTATTTATTTATTTCACCTCTTTTCACCCAACATATTTTATTTCTTCTGAATACTTCTTCACATCTGCTATGTCTCTCTCTCAAACACAAAATTTCTTCACACAAAACTTATCTCTCTCACTCACAAAATTTCTTCATACAATTGGATGAAAAAATTGAATGCAGAAAAAATTTATTTCATGGAAACACACGGATGGAAACAAATCAATTGCAGTTGGATGAAATTTAATGCAAAAAAAAAAAAAAAATTATTGCATACAAACACACGAATGGAAACAAATCAATTGCAGTTGGATGAAAAAATTTATTTATGTTATTAATTTTAAGAATTAGTACCTGCATGTGAGATGAATGTTTCTCATATGTGTTTATTTTTGTTTTTATGAATGATTTCTATATATGCGTTTGTTTTCCCCTTTAATTAAGTGTTGGCAATAATATAATAAAAAAAGAATGAGAAATAATATTTTAAAGCAAGTAGAAAACGAAATAGAGAATCTGTTGGAGTATGTAGTGAAAAAACAATAATTAAAGTAAAGAATTGTACTTTTTCATTAGGTAAAATACCTAATGCTGTTTGACATGCTCTAAAGGAAAGTATTTTGCCACCTTTTTTTAAGCGGCACATACCTAAAAAGCGAGTGCATATGCAATCTCAAATTGCTAGTTGGTAGAGAGACGTGTTCAAAATTTCTCTTAACTATGCACGCTACCATTGTGGTGTTTCAAAGAAAGTTAGATTATGTTTGAGATTGTGTTGAAAAATAGAGCTTTAAAAGTCAAAAAGAGCTTTTTAAAGTAAAAAATAGCGTTTTGGCAATTTTTAGAGTGAAAATGTCAGAAGTGATTTTGAAATACTTTTTAAACTTTTTAGGTACTTTTTGTTTGTTACAACTTTTTTGGTACTAAAAGTACTTTTTAAACTTTTTAATGCAATCTCAAACATGCTCTTAGTGTTAGCTGCTGACTTTGGTTGGAGATGGAGAAAACAATATGGGACTTCTCTTGGGTTTGTGATGCAGCGTGACTTAGTGGGCTACAAAGAAGAACACAACAATAAAGAACGGGTAGTGGGCAGCAAAGAAGAACAACAATAAAGAACGGATAGGTATTTCTAGATCTTAATATGATCAAAGGATCTATGAAATCTTCTCTAAACGCTAGATACTTTTTAGGGTTTGAAGAAACTCAACTCTGAGACTTCTTATTGAACAAAACTCACATATAAACCAAACTTGCGTTCTAGGGTTTATAAAGTATGTATTTATAGGCTTCCAAACCCTAAACCTAATAAAAACACGAAATTAAGTCGAACTATAATTCTACGATGCCCGTCTGGACGGACCATAATGTTGTCCGGATGGTTGCGGACGAACTTACAGACGAGGCTCTTTGATTTACATCATTCTCCCCAGGTTGGAGAGAATTCGTCCTCAAATTCAGACGGTTCTTTTCCCGATCCTTTGGGTGCCCTGTCAACTCGTTGCATTCCCCATTCCTCAAGATCAAGACAAGGAAACAGCCACAACAAACGTGATGCTCTTAATCATCGGTAGATTATGATGATTATTTTGAAGGCCCCACATGCCACCTTGCACTACGTTAGGCTTGTTGCGCTTCCCTCGTACCTTTTCCCTTCCACATGCCAAGAAAATACTCAAGAATAGGTCATTCGTTGTCTCCCTTTTGAACATGTAATTCTCCTCATCTGTATAAAACTCATCACAATCATTGTTATGAGAATTTGATAAAATATCGTCTATACGAAGGAAATCAACATAACCTACTTCTTCATCATTAAAATTAGGCACTCCACCTGGAAGGTCTTCATCATCCTCATAATAACTTGTCATACCATCCATGGGTTCTTCCTCTTCCAATGGGTCATCTTTTTCGGGGTAGAGGCCACCAAACATGGGAGGAAACCCATCTGCTACATACTCTCCCTCTAGGTCGAATGGCAAGGGTCTTTCCTTAGGATCTTTATTGCTGACATCGTCATTATAAGTTGGTGGAAAATCCCCCAATTCACGAATCCTTGTGAAAGATCTTCAACATCTTCATGCTTGAACTCCTCATTAATAAACTCAGATTCCTAGAACTCCTCATTAAGAGATTTACCTTCCTCCTCCACATAATATGGATTTGGTAGATGGGGTTGAGGATTACGAATAACGGACAAGTTGGCATGTCGCGGAATCTCTGCTTCAATCTATGCATTCCTCCGTTGAGATCGCGCCCTACTAAGGATAACCACGTCGTCTCTATCCATAAAACATGGAGTTGGTTGTTGATGACGAATGTTAGGGCCACCCATATTGTCCAATTGGTTAGTGAGGGTCTCTCTCTGTCCACTCAGGGCCTCTATCTGCTCCTCCATGCGTTGCCAACGAATCGCCGATTGATTCCAATTATCTACCACCTCTCTAGGCACCTTCTTTTTGTCGGACTTTTCTATCTTTTCTTTAACAATGGACTTTTTGGGTTGCAAGCAACCTTGGAAGTTCGGGGTGTCGAGCTTGATGCCTGCTTCCTGTGGAATAACATGAGCTTGTGCCATAGGAAATTTCCTCTTCACTCTGCGCCCTGCAAAAGGATTGTCAACTTCATTCTCAACGATAAATTTGCCTTCCGCCTCTGCGTATTATGGTCTTGATTGGCGACAACGACTGTTTGGACCATCATCCATGTGCCGTAAACAAATCGCCGGTTGCTCTTTATGTATTGCCTCTATGTGCACGTACACTTCGTTCATGTCTTCACAAGGGTTGCCCCTCCTCATCTATGGAAAGTAACCTGAGCTCTGATACCAAATGATGCAGCATGACTTAGTGGGTTGCAAAGAAGAACAACAATAAAGAACAGATAGGTATTTCTAGATTTTGTTATGATAAAAAGATCTACGAATCTTCTCCAAATGCTAGATACTCTCTAGGGTTTGAAGGAAAATCATGAAGAAACTCAACTATGAGACTTCCTATTGAACAAAACTCATATATAAACCAAATTTGTGTTATAGGGTCAAGTATGTATTTACAGGCCCACAAACCCTAAACCTAATAAAAGAACGAAATTAAGTCGAACTATAATTCTACGATGCCCGTCCGGACGGAACATAACGCCGTCTGGACGGTCACTAAAATTAAAGACAAAAACTATAATTAACCATAGGTGTCTGGACGGTCTTTGGATGAAAACTTCAGACGAGGATCTCAGGTTTAGGCTCGTCCGGACGATTGTAGATGAGGCTCTTCGATCTACATTAGTTTGCTTTGTTTCTTGGATCTTTTATTGGCATACGTAAGTGAACTTCTCTGTCCCTAGTGAGGATCTAGCAAATCCAAACCCAAAGCGGAATGAAAATATTTCGCCCAATTCTTTCCCAAAGATTGATGTTTCAATGAAAATATTTTGAAATTTAATTATAATGAAAATATTCAAAGTTTTTTTTAATTTTTTTTTTCCAAATGATGGTATGAAATCTAAGACCTTATGCACTACAAAAATTTCATAATTTGGAAACGTGTGAACAGTGCGTCATTAAAGAAAACGACATTATGTAATGTCATTTTTGGCCAAAAACGACACCTCTAGAAGATGTGTCGTTTAAATAGTGAATGACACCAAACGACGTGGCCTAAATGGAACACGTTGTTTGAACAGTGACGCACGTCACTACTGGGGCTAGGGGTATACCCCCTTTTGATTTCTCTCATCTCTCATCGACCTCTGTCAATCCCTGCTCTCTTAGTTCTCTCATCTACTCTAACATCTTACATTATTCGTTTTTCATACATAAGTGTTCATTTCTCATACATAAGACAAAACTAGGATTTGATAAAAAAATATCATTTTTATGCTTCGTTTTCATTTTAAAAACATTTCGACAGCATAACGATGTGTTTACGTATGTAAATAAATTGCATCAGAACCACTTTTACATAACTTTATGGTAATAGCCGTAAAAACTTCTATTAATAGAACTACCCAATATAACAATACCACTTATATTATTATAATAATTTGAGTAGCATCTTTATAGTATAATCATAACTACTCATCTCATAATGTTATACAAGCATCATAACATGTTAGGAACTGTAGTGTAGCCAAATATAAAATCCTGTGGACATTACTATGGCATTATAACTAATCTAACTATTGTGCATAGTATAATTTGGGCGTCACAACTGTGCTATAAATAAGTTGATAAGCCGCATATACTTCATATGTGCATTACGTGTTGCGATTTTGTACATATACACAACAAAATTATACCAAGTATCACTTCATTAGAACATATATAAATATATCATGCATTAAAACTAAATCACAAAGAAGGACTTACAAGGGTATCACAGCTAGAACTAGAAAACAAGGTTGATTTTTGTTTTTTCCTTCTTCTCTCTGGAACACAATTGCCTTGGGAATTTTAGAATATTTGGATCTTCTTCTTAATGATTGAATATGATCTAGAGAGTGGGCTCTCAATTTAGAGTGTGTGAGTGCATCTCAATTTGGCAAATTCAAGCTAATTAATAAGGTGATGGTGAAAATAAGATGAATGAAGATATTCACTCAATAAGTAAGATGTGGTTAACCCACACTGATCTAATACTAAATAAACATTTATTAACGTGCATGGTTCAAACCTAGAGGATATATAACATTTTCCTCATTCATTTGGAATCTCATTAAAATAATTAAATCAACATTATTCATATTGAAGTAAGCTCGATATATACTTCTATATATATAGGAAAATATCAAATTCTCACCGTGCCCGTATTATATATAACTGTTTGTTGTACACTAAAACAGCTTTATAAAATGGTCCGATTGATTGACAAGAAAAGAAGAAGAAGAAGAAGACGAGGAAGAAAGAAGAAGAAAATCTAGTACATGCAACGACAATTTCATTTCGTGTTTCTTTGTTTTATTTGCAAATAAATAGTGTTTTTGCGTGAACAAAAATAAAAAAGAAATAGAGCAGAAAACATAAATCCTTCCTAATAAAAAACAAAAATTAGATGAAATATATATAATATAAATAAACTTGATATATAAAAAGAAAAAAAATTATATATATATTGACGTGTCAAAGTGACACGTCAATATTTCTTGACATGTCAAAATGCCACATCAAGAAATTTTGACGTGTCTAATTTTACCACGTCAATAAATATTTAAATATTAAGTTATTTAAATAAATTTTTTAAAAATTAAATTGAATTTAAATTTATTGACGTGTTAAATATTGATACGTCAGTAAATCCTGACGTGTTGAATGTAACACATCAATAAATATTGACGTGGCACATTCAACACGTCAAAAAAAAATTTGTTGACGTGCCACTTTTGGCACGTTAATAATTACTAACGCGGCAAAATTTGGTTACTATTTGCCACGTCAGAAACCATCATGTTTTTTGTTGTGACGTCTCTATTTATAGGCACATGTAGGCATGTGGAAGATGCTAGAAACTTAACCTCCACATCAAAAACGACCATTATGGTCTCACAATGCTAGTCTCCTCTCCGATCATACATAGCCAAGGAGTATACTAGAAGACTTGTGTCATTAGGTCAATTTACATCAACATTAAAAGGGATCTGGTAATGCCCCAGAAATTAATTAACTGGTAATTAATTTCACGGTTTGTCTCCCAGCCTTATCCCTTGCGGAACAAGACTCAAGGACCTCTACTCTTCGAAAAGAGAGGATACTAAGCAGTGGAAAGTATCAAAATTCTATAAACATAATCATTACAACCAGAGCGTCTACCAAGGAACATCAAAGTAGCTGAAATATTATACATATCATCATCTTTACAAGGGATTCATACTATACCTTAATATGCAAGCATACATCAAAGCTCTAAACTCTACAACATAACTTAAAATACTAATTACCATGAGTACTTGCCTATGCTTGTAATAAGTCCTCAAACATCTCCCGGATCGAATCCTCCAAGATAATCGGATGTTTCGCGATATCCATCTTCTGCTAAACTATCTATAACAACATAGTTGTACATATGGAGACAAAAAGGAAATAATACAAAGATAGGTCCGACGACTTAGTGAGTATAAATGCACATAACGTACCCACCATTAAATGGTGAACTCAGTTGTTTATAAAGTACATGCAACATTATGAGATGACAGTTTATTATGGATGTGATATAGATATAATATATGCTTATAATCATGAGTAACAATAATAGTTCAATCCTATGGTCTATCCGAAATATTACCTTTTCTTAGCAGGGTTGGCGTTGTTTCGAGGGACCTGTAATACAATACTGATGCCTCGTATATTGTACCCTACCATCCATCCCATTAGTGGCATGACCAAGTCCAACCTCAGGTGGCCCACACCACTAATGATGTCCGTCCTATAGTGACCATACATTAGGGAATGGCTGGGCCTAGTCATAAAACCACTGAATCCAACATTTGACTATAAAGTTAACCTGTATAGTAAGCCCATGGCCGTTATCCCGCACGTACCGGTGTACCATGTCATACGATACAATTAATCTTATCAGTATTTTACATGCATAGTTTTACAAGCCTTATCATTATATTGTTAATCAACATACGTTTTTACAAAAGAGAGTTCACAGTAGTTCAAAAATGTAGTTCATGAGAGTTGCAAAATATGCATGTTTGATATATATATATATATATATATATATATATATATATATATATATATAATAGACGTGCAATGCGGGAAAAGTAACAACAAGCATCTATGTGAGTTTGTACTTACGTGGGTCGTAAGGCTCCTCCATAAAATTCCCTTGAGGCTCTATAACCTTGAACACTGAGAAAAAGGCTTATCATTAGTTCTAAATCTAACTAAAACGAACCTAGAACATGAAAGCAGAGGTTATTGGACGACTGGCCAAAGTGGCGTTCCCTGGAACACTTCTGACTGTACGTCCGCCTAGAAGGCTCGTACGTTCGGTCTTGTGGCCGTACGTCTGCTTAGAAGGTTTAGGTAGAACCTCATTTGGTTCAACTGTCCTCCTATCCTCCCAAACGGGTTCTAAAGCTACCAAAAGGATTCCTAGGACCTCTTATCTCAAAACAACCTCTCCATACAAAAGGAAAAATGCCCAACAAGAATTAAACGCTAACCCATGCTTAAACCAAGATTAAGGGCAACAACATAACTAGAAGCTACAAACTACCAACTAAGCTAACTATGAAAAACACTTAAACAACATAATGACTAAGGAACAAACTAAGCTTAGAAGATTACCTCCTTGAAGCAAAACCTCCAAGAAATCTTTCATTCTCCTCCAAGAACTCTCACAACTCACAAAATCACTCAAGCATAGTTTCTATAGGGCAACAAGGGCAGAATAAGGCTTAAGGGTCGAGTGGGGAGGGGTATTTATAAGGCTGGAAAGCTTGGGGGCGCTACTGGAAAACTCCTAAAAAGTAAAGTACATCACCTACTGTAGAGAGTACGTCCGCGTATTGTTTACCTAGCAGACCAAAGGCTACATCGTACGTATGGGCATTGACCAGAGGTCAACCAAAAAGTAGAGTACGTCCAGACCTATTGGGGCGTACATCCGGTATTATTTGCAGAGTACGGCGTACTATTGATAGAGTACGTGCGGTGGTCCCTAGGCTTACGTCCGCATACTATTTGTACTATTTTCAGAGTACGTTTGGTGGTCCCCCTGCGTACGTCCATACTAAAAACAAGAGCATATATACAGCAGTCCCCAGGCGTACATTCAGTCCGAAAGTCCAAAATTTTTAAAATGCCCTTCTAGACGTTCCTAGTGACCCAAAGTCCAAATTAACCCTCTAACTAAGCTATCAAATCTTAGTTAATTATTTGGGTCACTACAGATCTAAAAAAAAAAAAAAAAAAACTAGCCCTTATGACTTGCCATAAAATACTATTAATTATAACTGATTCCACTAAACAATTATAATTGAGTTCTAGTTGTTTATTTTTTACATTTAATTATTCTCGTATTTGTGAAATCTTATTTCACCATGTACATAATTATCTTAGTAACTTTTACTAAAATGTTCCGGCCAGAAATTAGTAATAATTGATTCCACTAAATATATCTCAAGGGGATATTTTTTTATCACTTTAAATACTTTTTGCTGCGTTACTTATTAATTCATACGAAGTGTGAGCTTCTTTTCTTTTAGACTTACATTTGAATTTCTCATAAAAATATATAACGGAATTCAGGATCTCATCAAAATCTTAAATTGACTATCCAACCCAGCATCAAGTAGACCAAGCTTTTTCAGTTTGACTATTTGACTATCAATTGAAATTGCCTCAGTCATTTCGATATCAAAATCCTATTCGGGAATAGGATAGTTCTACTCAAACTTCGCTTCCAGATATTCTAGCGTATCTGAAGCGTACTCGAAGTTTTCCAACTTCTCATAAAACTCAGACATTAATGATGTCAAGATAAATTCTTTTGATGCATCATTAACATGCTCCCATTGATCATATGTCATTACAACATCATCAGTGGAGTTAAGAGTAGGTTTTTCTGGTCGTGTTTGCACAAGATTGTTTCCCTCAAATGTCATAGACAATTTATATTCTTGTGTCCAATCTTCATATGATAGCTCAGTTATGACAAATATAGGACCAACATGTAATGTAGGCAATGTATAAGGATCATATGATGGATAAATTGAAAATATTAAAGAACAAATATTAGGACATATATCTATTTAGCAAATCAATATATATGAAACCCAAAATAAAACATATAATATGATAATGCAACAACAACCCAATCTATGTAATTAAAAACACCTTCAATTATGGAGCATGGCCTAAGGCCAAGGTGATGCACTTTTAGTTACTATGATCTAGGAGAGACTACCATCTCATAATTAACACCCCAAAATGTTAGCATCTTGCCGTTTTGCTGCAGTCTCTAACTTTAAGATAACATTGCTCCTTTATGAAGGTTAATATCTTAAGTCAGTCAAGTGTATTGTCAAGTAACTCCACGGTAGCATGGTTGTCATTGATACATAGCCACATCTCCTCTATCCCTTTAAAAAATCTTTTTGTAATTCACGAAGTAAAAAACACCCCCTTTTAGGGAGCATGACTTAGTGCCAATGTGAGGTGCCTTGATGGAGACTGCAAGAATCAAAATTATTAATTCTCTTCCCACTAGATATTTTTAAAATATGGGTTTTGACAACTTGCCTTTATAATTGGATTTTCTAACCCAATCCTATATGTGATCCTAATCGCGTTAGGTTCCTTATCTTTTTAAGTTATAGGCATCTTATTGATTAAAATAATTAATCCAATTACTTTCGTAAAATGGGAGTCCTAATTAATATGACATGGTCAACCCAACAACATTAAGATGCCATCATTTATCAAGGGACTTTGTTATGTATTAGGTTTTAGGAGTTAAACTCCCACTCCCTATTTAAGGAAAAATACCAATCCAAAACTTTCCATAAAAGGAAACCTTCCATCCAAAACAGACATTGTTGACCCTAACAAAATTAGGCCACTTAACTCCCATTGAAATCATGTATAGGTTTATGGAGTTCCCACACTCAAACCAATCCTTATTTATAACTTTTCTAAATTATGAATCTTAAACATCTCATTCCAACTTGATTGGAATTTGTTTGAGCAATCATAATCTCTTTAGGAAATTATCATTAACCATAATATTCTTAGGAAAAAGATATCCCAAAATATTAGGCTAAGGATTTTTGGATCTACACTATTAGGGTTTATGGATTAGGGTTAGGGTTTTGGAAAACCCTAAATAATTTAGGGCATAGCCACCCGTAGGTGTGAGAAGACCTAGGTATTGCACTCCATGAGCAGCGACTGGCCATCACTTCAAGTGATGCCATAACTATGGGCTGGACCCAAGGCTAATACCCGGCCATTAAGGTGCAATCAAGGGTTAAACCCATGGTTCACTTCTTTGCTTAGTCATGAGTTAAACTCATGTCTTGCCATGCATTGTGATTAAATCACCATGCTACCAAACATCAAAACAATGAATATAAACATGTTTCATTTGTTCAAATTTCTTTTGTAATCAATGACAACATTAAGACCATGCACTCAAAAATCAAGAATAATTGATTTCAACCTTTTGTGTTTTGATTCTCAAGAACTTGAATAAAATTCAAAATTTTTCTTAAACACATACAAACGATTTCTAACTTATTTCATTTTGATCACAAACATGTTATATGACAAATATAACATATTTCACAACCAAATAAATTTCTTTTCTTGATTATGCATCAAAATAAATCTTTTACAAATCAATGCATGTGCCAAGAATTTTAAATTCCAGACTTGGTACGTATTGGAAAGCTTACTGAAATGTGTTGAAAAAACATTCAAAACACTGTTTTGACTTTTTCAATGTGTCAAACAACATCTCAACATGCAAAATCAATTGTTACTTTAATTTTTAAGCACTTACAAGTCATGTTAAAAAATAGAGTCAAAATAGTCGTTGCAGGAATGCAGAAAATTCTATATTCGTTGACCAATGAAGAACGAACCATAACTCTTTTGATATAAATCGAAATGCAAATTTGTTCAAACCATTGTGTCAACCACAGATTTTACATGTGAAAACAAGTTCCCAAATATTTTTAGGACTTGTCTTAACATCCTAGAAAATTTCGTAATACTAGCATCCCTTGCTGTAAGAACAACAATATTGTTTTAAAAGGTAAATTAAAATTAAAATACCAAGCGTGCTCCTATTGACTTGAAATGTTTCAAATCAGAATCTTACATGTTAATACACATGTTTTAGGTTTTCGAATGATCAATCAAAATCCTTGGAGCTTTTGAAAAAAAAATCAAAAGCTGAAAACAATCTAAACCATGTTTTCTTGAAGAAGGCTCTAATACCAGTTGTTGGGATCGATTGCATAAATATAATAAATTTTACTTTTACGCAGCATAATGAAAAACAATCCCCAAGACCTTAAGGCTTCAAGACAGACATGGCATGATTCAGGAAAAAAAAAAGGGTTAAATACTCCATACCCCCGAGGGTTTCCCAACTTTATTTTTCCCCCCTGTGGTTTTCATTTTTATCACAGGAGGTCCATGTAGTTTTGATAAGTGGCCAAATTAGTCCATCCGTTAGTTGACCGTTAGGACTGACACGTGGACCAATCAAACGTCGACACGTGACACATATTTAATTTTTTTAAAAAGAAATTTAAGAAAAAAAAAGGGAAAAAATTGGGGGTGGCC
>NC_081550.1:8135982-8139817 GCF_901000735.1 Corylus avellana
TTTTTATTTTTTTTTAATTAAAAAAAATTCATTTTTTTAAAAAAAAATTAAAAAAATTAAATATGTGCCACGTGTCGACGTCTGATTGGTCCACGTGTCAGTCCTAACGGTCAATTAACGGATGGACTAATTTGATCACTTATCAAAACTACAGGGACCTCCTGTCATAAAAATGAAACCGCAGGGGAGAAAAAATAAAGTTGGGAAACCCTAGGGGGGCATGGAGTATTTAACCAAAAAAAAAAAAAGCGTACTTGTGAACTCATAGTATGAGTCAATACTCATTCCTTCTTGTTCTTCATCTTCTTCGTGTTATTCGTGTTCTTAATGAACTTGAATAACATCTTGATGATTTTCATAGTGTTCATGAAGAGAACATGTTGGTAATCTTGAAATTATTTAAGGACTTTAAGATCTTCAAAAAATTGAGGACACAATTCCTTCATTAGATCTTCACTTTGATGACGGAATATGACTGTGAGTGTGAGCTCACAGATTTTTTCTTAAGGGACTAAAAAAAAATTAGAAGCAAAAACCTTAGAGAGAAAAATCTCCCACAGACTGTGTTTTCTTCTTTGTAGGAAGAGGAGTGTGTTTTGCTTTCATAAAATCACAAGTTATGTTTTTGCTTCACTATTGGACCTCTATTTATAATACTGGGATCCTTGGAGAGGTAAAAATTTTAAACAACGTGGGACTGGGATTAGTAATGTAAGCCCAAAAAACTAGATTGAACCATTCTTTTAGGGTTACTGACAATTCCTCCAGTTATGTTAACTGGTAACTGACTAAAGGGATCGTCCGTTTAACATACTCAGAATGTATATAAGTGGAAGGTGAAAATGATAGATCCGAGATATTTAAAAGTTGTAAGACATGCAAGTATTATCATTAGTTATAGACTAAGAGCTACTAATCAAAACAATTATTCTAATTGAACATGTTACTACAAACTCGACTCCAGGCTTCTTCCCTTTAAAATGCTCTTTTTAGATAGATAACCTAACAAGCCACAAATACTGCGTAAGTTTAAGACTTAGTAAGTAAATTTCATAGTTGAGTATGAAATGAACTCTCATTTATGCGTGCAAAAGTAAACGTCTGTTTTCACAGTATGTTGGCTGTTGCCTCTGTTATTAAACTATGAAAGTATAGTTATGTTTGTTTAAAGAAGTGTTAGGTGTAATCTCAGTGACAATCGCCTATAAGTTTTAATGCTAACAACTAATGTCATAATTAGGTCATAATTATCATATATGGTGTACCTGAAATATTACCCATTCTCAGTAGGGTTGGTGCTGTCCCGAGGGACTTGTAATACAATACCGGTGCCTTGAATATTGCACGCTACCATCCCTAAGACTAGCAGCCCGACCGAGTCCAACCTTGGTTGGCCCACGCTACTAATGATGTACGTCTTGTAGTGACCTGCCAATCAAACATGGTTACGCCAGTCACGAACAACCATTGGATTCAAAGCCCATATAACATACACACATTTGATCATAAAATCAAGTTTATATTGTAAGAACATGACCATTATACCACATGTATCAATGTACCATATCATATGATGCATCTTATTAATTAATTATTAAAGCAGTTACCTAGTTGCATGAAAATAATTATGCTCATAACATAGGTGTGTTTAGTCAACTGACGTATCGTACATTTATATATATGGTAATCAAATCTCTAATGAAAAATGCTTTAGTATCAACCTAATTTGAAAAGTATATATTCTAACATGGTTCGGTGTCTAATACATTCACCGTTGTGAATTGCCCAAAGGGTTACATTATATGTGCTCTCACTAACTTGAATTCTATTTACAATGCAAAGGTCTATATTTATATGAAAATTGTGGTAGGTGTGAGAATACAAATATGGTAATCAAATCTCTATTATAATCAAACCTAATGGAGAATATTTTAGCATCAACCTAATATATAAAATATATATTTTAACATGGTTTGATTTCTAATACCTACTTTGACCACTATAAGTTGCTCCAATGGCTATACTATGTTCTTATTAACTTAAAATTATGTTTACAATAATTTTGTATTTATTTATAGAAAAATTGTGGTAGGTGGGGAGAATATAAATATTGTAATCAAACCTAAATGGAGAATATTTTAGTATCAACGTAATATGAAAAATATATATTGTAACACAACCCTTGCCTTTTTTTTGTTTTTTTTAAAAAAATGGCTGATTTAAAGGTCGGTTGAGAATGAAATAAAACGAAAAGAAGGTTTTTTCTCTCTAGAGCTCTCGTCCAAAAAACCCTAGAGAAGAAGTAGCTCTGCTTCAGATCTTGCTAAAGGATTGTGAAGGGGTGATGACCGGTTTGGAGGCTTTATTGATTGTTTGATAGAAAGTTCATCGACCTAGTGGAGGACTTGGAGAGGATGTGGGGGAAATTTTCTCTGTCAGGAGCGAAGAGTATCGAGGTGGAGTTTCCGGTAGAGGAGGTTTCGAAGATAGAGACCAAAGGGAAATCCTGTTTGGTGGGCACACTCATGTCGGAAAGGGTGATAGGAAAGGATACACTACGATCAACCCTAATAAGGGGTGGAAACCAACTGAAACCCTAGTTTTTGGGAATTGGGGAGGAACAATTTTCTTCTGAATTTTGAGCACATATAGGATAAGTCCCAGGTATTGGAAGGAAGACCATGGATTTTTGAAGGGAGCCTTTTTTCTGTGGTGGAGTTTGATGGGATGACGCCAATATTGCAACTGAATTTCCATGATGTGCCTTTCTCTCTAGAGCTCTCGTCCAAAAAACCCTAGAGGAGAAGTAGCTCTGCTTCAGATCTTGCTAAAGGATTGTGAAGGGGTAATGACCGGTTTGGAGGCTTTATTGATTGTTTGATTGAAAGTTCATCGACATAGCGGAGGGCTTGGAGAGGATGTGGGGGAAATTTTCTCTGTCAAGAGCGAAGAGTATCGAGGTGGAGTTTCTGGTAAAGGAGTTTTCGGAGATAGAGACCAAAGGGAAATCCTGCTTGGTGGGCACACTCATGTCAGAAAGGGTGATAGGAAAGGATACAATACGATCAACCCTAATAAGGGGGTGCAAACCAACTGAAACCCTAGTTTTCAGGTATTGGGGAGGAATATTTTTCTTCTGAATTTTGAGCACGTATGGGATAAGTCCCGGGTATTGGAAGGAAGACCATGGATTTTTGAAGGGAGCCTTTTTTCTATGGTGGAGTTTGATGGGATGACGCCAATATCGCAACTGAATTTCCATGATGTGCCTTTCTCTCTAGAGCTCTCGTCCAAAAAACCCTAGAGGAGAAGTAGCTCTGCTTCAGATCTTGGTAAAGGATTGTGAAAGGGTAATGACTGGTTTGGAGGCTTTATTGATTGTTTGATTGAAAGTTCATCGACATGACAGAGGACTTGGAGAGGATGTGGGGGAAATTTTCTCTGTTAGGAACGAAGAGTATCAAGGTGGAGTTTCCGGTAGAGGAGGTTTCGGAGATAGAGACCAAAGGGAAATCCTGTTTGGTGGGCACACTCATGTCGGAAAGGGTGATAGGAAAGGATACAATACGATCAACCCTAATAAGGGGGTGGAAACCAATTGAAACCCTAGTTTTCGGGTATTGGGGGAGAACATTTTTCTTTTAAATTTTGAGCACGTATGGGATAAGTCCCGGGTATTGGAAGGAAGACCATAGATTTTTGAAGAGAGCCTTTTTCTGTGGTGGAGTTTGATGGGATGACGCCAATATCCCAACTGAATTTCCATGATGTGCCTTTCTAGATTCGGATGTACAATTTACCTTTTGCGTGTATGGGCAAAGAGATTGGGACTAAA
>NC_081550.1:8139837-8202361 GCF_901000735.1 Corylus avellana
AGTATCAACCTAATTTGAAAAGTATATATTCTAACATGGTTCGGTGTCTAATACATTCACCGTTGTGAATTGCCCAAAGGGTTACATTATATGTGCTCTCACTAACTTGAATTCTATTTACAATGCAAAGGTCTATATTTATATGAAAATTGTGGTAGGTGTGAGAATACAAATATGGTAATCAAATCTCTATTATAATCAAACCTAATGGAGAATATTTTAGCATCAACCTAATATATAAAATATATATTTTAACATGGTTTGATTTCTAATACCTACTTTGACCACTATAAGTTGCTCCAATGGCTATACTATGTTCTTATTAACTTAAAATTATGTTTACAATAATTTTGTATTTATTTATAGAAAAATTGTGGTAGGTGGGGAGAATATAAATATTGTAATCAAACCTAAATGGAGAATATTTTAGTATCAACGTAATATGAAAAATATATATTGTAACACAACCCTTGCCTTTTTTTTGTTTTTTTTAAAAAAATGGCTGATTTAAAGGTCGGTTGAGAATGAAATAAAACGAAAAGAAGGTTTTTTCTCTCTAGAGCTCTCGTCCAAAAAACCCTAGAGAAGAAGTAGCTCTGCTTCAGATCTTGCTAAAGGATTGTGAAGGGGTGATGACCGGTTTGGAGGCTTTATTGATTGTTTGATAGAAAGTTCATCGACCTAGTGGAGGACTTGGAGAGGATGTGGGGGAAATTTTCTCTGTCAGGAGCGAAGAGTATCGAGGTGGAGTTTCCGGTAGAGGAGGTTTCGAAGATAGAGACCAAAGGGAAATCCTGTTTGGTGGGCACACTCATGTCGGAAAGGGTGATAGGAAAGGATACACTACGATCAACCCTAATAAGGGGTGGAAACCAACTGAAACCCTAGTTTTTGGGAATTGGGGAGGAACAATTTTCTTCTGAATTTTGAGCACATATAGGATAAGTCCCAGGTATTGGAAGGAAGACCATGGATTTTTGAAGGGAGCCTTTTTTCTGTGGTGGAGTTTGATGGGATGACGCCAATATTGCAACTGAATTTCCATGATGTGCCTTTCTCTCTAGAGCTCTCGTCCAAAAAACCCTAGAGGAGAAGTAGCTCTGCTTCAGATCTTGCTAAAGGATTGTGAAGGGGTAATGACCGGTTTGGAGGCTTTATTGATTGTTTGATTGAAAGTTCATCGACATAGCGGAGGGCTTGGAGAGGATGTGGGGGAAATTTTCTCTGTCAAGAGCGAAGAGTATCGAGGTGGAGTTTCTGGTAAAGGAGTTTTCGGAGATAGAGACCAAAGGGAAATCCTGCTTGGTGGGCACACTCATGTCAGAAAGGGTGATAGGAAAGGATACAATACGATCAACCCTAATAAGGGGGTGCAAACCAACTGAAACCCTAGTTTTCAGGTATTGGGGAGGAATATTTTTCTTCTGAATTTTGAGCACGTATGGGATAAGTCCCGGGTATTGGAAGGAAGACCATGGATTTTTGAAGGGAGCCTTTTTTCTATGGTGGAGTTTGATGGGATGACGCCAATATCGCAACTGAATTTCCATGATGTGCCTTTCTCTCTAGAGCTCTCGTCCAAAAAACCCTAGAGGAGAAGTAGCTCTGCTTCAGATCTTGGTAAAGGATTGTGAAAGGGTAATGACTGGTTTGGAGGCTTTATTGATTGTTTGATTGAAAGTTCATCGACATGACAGAGGACTTGGAGAGGATGTGGGGGAAATTTTCTCTGTTAGGAACGAAGAGTATCAAGGTGGAGTTTCCGGTAGAGGAGGTTTCGGAGATAGAGACCAAAGGGAAATCCTGTTTGGTGGGCACACTCATGTCGGAAAGGGTGATAGGAAAGGATACAATACGATCAACCCTAATAAGGGGGTGGAAACCAATTGAAACCCTAGTTTTCGGGTATTGGGGGAGAACATTTTTCTTTTAAATTTTGAGCACGTATGGGATAAGTCCCGGGTATTGGAAGGAAGACCATAGATTTTTGAAGAGAGCCTTTTTCTGTGGTGGAGTTTGATGGGATGACGCCAATATCCCAACTGAATTTCCATGATGTGCCTTTCTAGATTCGGATGTACAATTTACCTTTTGCGTGTATGGGCAGAGAGATTGGGACTAAATTGGGTGCTCTAGTGTGGGAGGTAGAAGAAGTAGATACAAACGAAGACGGAGTGGATGGGGTGAATACCTTAGGGTACGGATAAAGGTGAATGTTCATAAACCTCTCATCCAAGGTAGGTTGTTAAAACTGAAGGGTGGTTTGATCTAGATTGCTTTCCAGTACAAAAAGATTCCTAAGTTCTGCTTCCAATGTGGAATAATTTGCCATGGAGAGACATGATGCTTGCGAAGGGGTCAGAGAAGGGATGGTGAAGAAGATGAATACGGGCCCTGGCTACGTGCAACGTTCCTAAAGCGATGGATGGAGAAGCGCAGGGGATTGACTGATGATGATACTAGGCTAAGGGGCTCTTGGTCCGGTACAGGAATAGGAGGTTTCCGGTAGGCGGAACAGCACCACACAGACCATAACGGTGATCATTCAAGGGAAGATACGTTTAGCGCAAATCATGGAACTTTCAAAACTTCCATGAATATCCGTAATAAAGGGGCGCCAGACTTTCCTTCTAGGAAAGAGGATACATTATTGAGCGAAGTTATGATGGAGAATGTGGCGGCTGAAGTTAGGTAGATTCCTAGTGAGGAGGTGCATTCGGGGCAACAAGAAAGGCAAGTTGACAATAAGAAGCAGCTCGGTTTGGAAACTAATAAAGTGGACGTCCGCATGGGCGTGATTGTAGGAGTAAGGAGAAGCCAGCTGGAAGAGGATATAAGGGACGTATCTACTAATTGTGAGGCGATTTATTCTCAAGTTGGGACCCATGGGCTTAATCAGAACCATGGGCTACCACATGTGGACCAGGCTGAGCTGCCAACCGATCAAGATCTCCTAGTGTCAGTTTGAGAAGTTGAAAGAAACAAGCCTGGACTAATATGAGAGGAGTACCTACTGGTCATCTGAGGCCATCGTTTCCTGGGAAACGTCAGCTAATAGAAAGGGAAGGAGGTGCCCATACAACAATAGAAAGGAAAAAAAGAGAAAGGGGGTGTACTATTGAAGGACCCACATAGCAAACTCTTGGCAGAGGCTGTTCTACAGCCCCGCCAATCACCATGAGTCTCCTTTGTTAGAACTGCCGAGGGTTTGGGAACCCTCGAACAGTTCGAGACCTTTGCCGAATGGTAAAGAAAAAGAGACCCAATGTGTTTTTCTTAATGGAAACCAAGCTTTAAGCACCACGGATTGAGCTTATTAAATCAAGAATGGGGTTTGGAAGTGTTTTCGTAGTTGATAGTGTGGGACATAGTGGAGGATTGGCGTTGTTTTGGGATGATGGTTTTGAGGTGGAGATACAAAATTATAGTAGACACTATATTAATGTTGTGATTAACAATTGAGAAAGATCATGCCCTTGGAAGTTCACAGGGTTCTATGGGCACCCGAAAGTAAACAAACGCAAGGAGGCGTGGAGTCTCTTAAGGCATCTTAGGCACTAGGGCTGGCAATTTTGACATGACCCAACAACCCGACAAAACATGACACGAAATTATCGGGTTTGGGTTTACCCTAAACGGGTTTGGGTCATAAACTAGTCGACCCGTTTATTTTGCTCTTGACGAGTCGTGTCGCGGGTCACCCCCAGGCATGATTAAATTTTTTTTTTTTTTGGTTTACCCTTAACGGGTTTGGGTCATTGACCCATTTATGACCCGTTTACTTTGATAAATGGGTCAATTGGCCCATTTTGTGACTCGACTAAACGGATTAAGCAGGTCACCCGCGAACTTATCGTGTCGTGTTTGGGTTTGGTGGGGCCGACCCGTTAACTAAACGGGTCGTGTTTGAGTTTACCTTAAACCAGTTGCGGGTCATTACGGGTAGTAAACAGGTCGACCCGCCGACCCGTTTTGGCACCTCTATTAGGCACTACTCACCATCAGCTTGGTTGTGTGCGGGAGACTTCAACGAAATATTGGATGGGGCAGAGAAATCGGGGATGGTAAGGAGACCAAGGTGGCAAATGGAAGACTTCCAAGCAACGATGGAGACCTGCCAATTGGCTTATTTGGGCCAAAGTTTACTTGGACTAGCCGGTGGGATGAACCCTTCTTCATTTAGGAAAGACTTGATAGAGCCATGGCAAACATTTTTTGCATGGCATGAGCTTTTCCCAGGGAGACATGTAGAGGTTTTGGAATCTAGAAGTTCAAATAATGCTCCACTACTCATCCTGTTACAAACCCATACTACTTGGCCACGGTATAATAAGAAACCCTTTAGGTATATGACGGGGTGGGGAAAGGTGAAGGAACATAGAGACATTATCAAGCAAGTGTGGAGGCCGAAGGAGCTGAGAGCAAATGCATGGTTGACTGTGAGGGGCAAACTGGATTGAAGCAAGAAGGCAATAACGCGATGGCATAGTGCTAATAAGGAATCTGTAGCCACAAATATCGCCAAGAAGACATTGGAGTTGAAGAGCCTGCAGGAGGATGAGGGGCTGTCCAAGGTGACAGAAATTCGATAGGTCCAAGAGGAAGTCAACGATCTCATCAAAAAGGAGGAATTGTCTATGAGGCACATGGCGAAGGAGCATTGGTTGAGATATGGTGATAAGAAATACAAGTTTTTTTCACGCGTGTGTCAACCAAAGAAGGAGAGCAAAAGAGATTTCTTTGATTATGGATGAAGAAGGACGGACCTGGTCCACTACAGAGGCGGTTGAACAAGCCTTTATTAATTATTTTGGCAACCTGTTCACGTCTTCATCACCGGGGGGAATTGAGAAATGCCTGGAAGGAATGCATGGAAAAATTACACCAGAGATGAATGAGAAGATGCTTCAAGCTGTCATTGTGGATGAAATCAGCACTGCATTATCCCAAATGGCACCCTTCACGTCTCTTGAGTCGAATGAGCCACCGGCTTGTTTCTACCATGAGAATTGGCCCACGATAGGGCCTGAGGTATGTCAAGCAGTGATTAAATTTTTCCATTCAAACCAGCTTGATAGAGAGGTAAATACTACTTATATTGCTTTGATTCCCAAAATAAAAAACCTTGTTAAGGTTTCTGATTATCACCGCATCACCCTATGTAACGTTACTTATAAGATTATTTCTAAGACTCTGGCAAATAGGCTTAAGGTGATTTTACATGCTATTATTTCATCACTTCAGAGTGCTTTTGTCCTTGGTAGGCTTATTTCTGATAATTTACTAGCGGCATATAAAACCCTACAATCCATGAACTCCCGCATGTGGGGTAAGGTGGGGTATATGACTCTTAAGCTAGACATGAGCAAAGCATATGAAAGAGTGGAGTGGGCCTTCCTTGAGGCAGTAATGTGGAGGTTGGGTTTTGCGGAGCTTTGGATAGGGCTAATCAATCAATGTATATCAACTATCTCTTACTCTATTCTTATCAAATGGAATTCTTACAAAATTTATATGCCCATCAAGAGGGATAAGACAAGGGGATCCTACTTCCCCCTATCTTTTCCTTCTTTGTGCGGAAGTTATGAGCTCACAACTACAACAAGCAGACCACAATGGCACTTCAAGGGGAGTGCCTACCTCTCCTAAGAGCCCACAGATTAATCACTTATTTTTTGTAGATGACAGTCTCATTTTCTACAAGGTCACCTGACAGAATTGGAAGAACCTTTCAACATTGTTGGAGGACTATGAAAGGGCTTCTGGTCAAAGGCTGAACTGATAAGTGCCAAATATTGCATATTTGGACCCCTTTATTTACATTAGTTAATCCTTCAACTGTGTCGTTATTTAATATTTTGTGTTAGTTTTGTGTTTTTAGTGTTTTGTAGGTCATTAAAGAAAAACTACAGCTTTAAAGGGAAAAATGCAAAGTTTGGAAGAAAGCATACTTTGAGAAGACCTAGATGAGGTGGTTAAGTTTAACCAAATCCAAGAAAAGGTTAAATCGGATTAAAGATCAGATTGGATTAAAGTTTAGATTGGATAAAATTTTGGATTTGATTCAAATTCAGATTCTGCACACGTCTTAGTATTTTGACTATAACTTTCCGTTAAAATGTCGGATTGAAGTGATTCAAGCAGCATTGGAAACTAACTCAAAATACTACAATTCATTGTGAAATAGGATTTTCCTAATTCGGACGGTTACTATGCCAAAATCTCCCCGCAATAAAAGTACACAAATCTAGACGAATACTATTCCGATTTCAGACTTCTATTTTGATTGGGAGACAGACCTCCGAATTATCTAGGTTTAATAGGGCTTCTAGGACTTCCCTAAGCCTATAAATAGACTTCATTGCATTCAAGAAAATATATAGAATTTTAGAGAGCAAAATTCTACAGTTTTTCTTTTTTTAGTTTAGGTTTTCTTTAGATTTAGGTTTTATTTTTATGTGAAGCTAAATTCCCAACTGAGGTTGGGGATGAAGCCTCACTGATGAAGAACATCAATATTTTCATGTAAGTCTTTATTTATTTGATTTTATTGGGTTTAATATTTCAATTGTTTTACTTCTTTTCAATGTGTGAAGTGATTCTTAGATATTTTTTATGATTTAAGGATACACTTGATGATTTAAGATAATTTCACATAATTGATTGCTTGATTTTATTTGCCTAAATAATTGGATATCCCTAGTGATTTATTCTACGGATACATTTGGTGTTTCAATTAAGATTGGATATCTTTTGTGATTTACGAATACATTTGATGATTTAATTGATATTGGATTCCTCTTGTGATTTGTGCAATGAATGGATACATGTGATGATTTTGATTAATTGTTTGAAGCATAGTAAAACATATCTAAGATTTTAATTGTGAGAACTTCAGATTAATATTGATAAACATGAAAGTATGTTGTTATGATTCGGTGAGTGTGAATTCCCAAACCTTAGTATTTTATCTCTTAGTTTATTTTAATTAGTTTATGCTTGTCTTTTAATTTTTAAAACCAAAATTCAAAACCCTTTTGGAATTAGGTTAGGCTTTAATTAGTTTAGATTTAAATTGATCTTTCAAAAATACAATTCTCTGTGGGTTCGACCTCGCACTTGCAAAACATTATATTGCAAACTATTCGTGCACTTGCGAGTATATTAAAATTTGCACAACAAGTTTTAGGCGCCGTTGCCGGAGAATTGTTTATTTTTTTAAACCAATTTATTTCTAGATTAGTTTTATTCTTCTACTAGTTATAATTAGGATTTTTTTTTCTACAATTTGTTTTGTTTTATTCCTATTACTAATAAAATTTAAAAAAGAAAAAAAAAATTCTTGTTGTTTTTTATTTTTTTTGTTTTTTTTTTTGGCTTGTTTTACAGTTCAGCTGCAGCATCGTCCGCACACCCCTACTAGTGTGATCGATCGTTGCCCTGCTACGATCGAGCGCACTCGGGGCTAAGACAGCTAGCTCAAGCACACTTGTGCTCTTTAATTGCCACATCTTCACTCAAGTGCGATCAAACGCACTCACAGCAAAGGCAGCAATTGCAGCAGTTCCGTAGATCTTTGCCAAAATTTATTTTTGTCATTTTTGTGAGTTTTTAAATTTTAGTTTTATTTGTTTAGGTAGTTAGTCAGTTTTTTTTTTTTTTTAGTTTATTTTATTTAAAAATAAAAAAAAATAAAAAAATAAATAAAAAGGTTAATGTTTTTTGTGGGATATTTGCATGCTAAAAAGTGAGGGGTGTGTGGACGGTGCTGCGGCATGAATTTTCATTTGCATGAATTTGCATGTTTTATGTGGGAAGCATGAATTTTCATTTTAATGATTGTAATGTCTCTCCTAGTTATAGGACACCAGCTCCTACCAACTACCATCAAAATTTTTACCTACATAAACCATGTTCATATTGTTTCAATCCTTATCATGAGGAAAACAATTGTCCAGATCTGCGAGCTTAGCTCAACGGCTTGTGGGACAAATTAGACCAAATCAGAGCAGCTAGATCTAACTTTTCATATGAACAAATGAACAGAAACTTCTCCAGTCCAGGGTTTGATTTAAATTCCAATTATTACAAACCCGGACTGGAGCAACCAATCTAGTTTCTCATGGTCAGCTCAGGCTACAGGAAATTATGCTCACCAATTTGATGAATTGCACCATTCAGAATATCCGCAGTTCAATCATCAAGCTTAACCTCCTGTTTATCAGTCTACCACTCAAGTGCCACAGCCTACACCATAACCATCACTGGAAGACATGATCAAAACATTAATAGAAAAAGTCGACCAGTCCAACTCTCGAGCTAATTCCAACTCCCAAGCTATACAAGGGCTCAAGAATTCCAACTCCCAAGCTATACAAGAGCTAAAAGGTTTTACCAATGAAGCTGTATAGGAGCTGAGGAATTCCAACATGGCCAATGGCAGAGACATAAAAGAACTTAAGCAGGCCATGACTAAGATAGAAGGACAGATCGGTCATCTAGTTGCTGACTTCAACATAATAGAGGAAGAAGAGCTTCAAAGTCAGTTGATGGCTGAAAGGCACTACATGATTGATGAGGATGATTCCGAAAATTCTTATCATGAGCATGTCCAAGTCACCATCACACTTGATAGTGAGAAAATTGTGGATAACAAAGCGGAGGAAGAGAAAGAGGAGCAAGTTGAGCACCCTCAGCAAGTTGAGCATCATGAGAATAGTGAGCCCCCAACGGATCCTAATCTGCCCAGTGACATGGAAGTGAGTACTGAAGCTCCTGCCTGCATCACTGTCCCTCTTGAGACACATCAAGAGCCCAATGCTTCATCACCTGAATGTCTCAAAGAGCCATCTTATGTGAAGATACTTAATGACTTGTGCACAAAAGCACACAAATCTAGGAATCACTTTTCTAAGAATATCTTTCGAAGCAAGCAATTCTACATAAGATGGCGAAATATCCTTCCAGATGGGTATGAAGTTTTGAAGAAGAAGGGTTAGAAGAGATTGGTTGGACATCCGCATGATCGGGGAAGGCGCTGTAAAGTTTTCTCCTCCAGTTTATTTTTTGTACTTCACTCCATAAATTCTTTCTGTCCTTTTTCACTATATGTTACTTTTATTTTTTTTTGTTTCTAACAACAATCAATCTTTTGATATTTGTTTTTATGAAAATATTGCTGTTAGTTTTGTTGACAGGTGTTTTGTTGTTTAAGTTTGGGGGACGCCCTAGCCTTATTCACACTCAGATTTCCTTACTTTCAGTAATGTATTTCTATACTACACATTGAGGGCAATGTGTAATTTAAGTTTGAGGGTATGGAAAAACACTTTGTCTGTTTATTTTTGTTCTTATTGTTTATTTATGTTCTTATTTGTTTATTTTTATTTGTCATTTTGTGTTAAAAAATTTTGAAAAAAAAATAAAATAAAAAAATTTGTGCTATGTTTTTGTCAAGATTGAGTTAAACTATGACTATAGTTTGCATTTAATTGGATTGTTTAAAGGGTTGAACACATTATTATGTCATTAGGAGTCTGAGTCCATTGACTTATTTTTTGGTAAAAGAGATTTCACTTGTTTTGAGATAAATTTTTATGAGCACATTAACACGTTTTCTGTGAGCTTAAGCTTGTTCTCTTTGAGATTTGTTGGATAACCTATTGATGAATAACCATTGGCTTGCAAGATAAAATAATAATAATAATAATAAATAAATAAGAGAAAAAAAAAAAGAAAAAAAAAAGATCAAGTTGAGTTTTCCGCTGAGTAACTGGACCTCTTGCCTCATTAAGCATTGAGTGTTCGCGTCAAAAGGTGTGAAGTTCAGTGTTGATTTAAGATATGGCTAGTCTGGCTTCGTAGCCTTTTTTAATTAAGTTAATAAGCCATTAGAGATGTTTTACATCTAGTGCCCTAAAGTCACCTGCCTTGGGAGTCATTGGCTTAACACTTGTTACATGGGTCAATTAGAAAGCTTAAGGGAGTTAGACATTGCAGAGCCTGTAAAAAATTAAAAAAAAAAACAAAAAAAAAAGCATATCTTGCCTTGGTTGTTTTATTTGATAGGGATTTTTACAAATTTTATGGAACTTGTCTTTAGTTTAAACTGAAAGCTTCATGATTGAATGCTAATTACACTTTGCACTTTTCAGAACATATGAAGTCTCAATTGTTTATTTATGAGTGATTTGATTCTGGATTTCCTTTTGACTATGATGATGGTGTTTGTTTTTTTAAGTTTACTCATGAATAAGAACCATAGTTTATGTGAAATTTTTTTCTTGTTAATAACATAGTGCTATAATGTTTGTGGGTATCATTCCTGTTAAGCTCTCATGAGACTTCACTTATCCACTAAGGATGCCTAGAGGTTTAAAAGGCTTGTTGCATATCCTAAATACAATCGTCTCTCCCACGAATGAAGATTTATGTTTCTTGCTTTCATTTTATTTTTCGTTTTGTTTTGCTAAGGGACTACCAAAATGTAAATTTGGGGGTGTTTAATAAGTGTCAAATATTGCATATTTGGACCCCTTTATTTACATTAGTTAATCCTATAGCTGTATCGTTATTTAATATTTTGTGTTAGTTTTGTGTTTTTAGTGTTTTGTAGGTCACTAAAGAAAAATTACAGCTTTAAAGGGAAAAATGCAAAGTTTGGAAGAAATCATACTTTGAGAAGACCTAGATGAGGTGGTTAAGTTTAACCAAATCCAAGAAAATGTTAAATCGGATTAAAGATCAGATTGAATTAAAGTTCAGATTGGATAAAATTTCGGATTTGATTTAAATTTAGATTCTGCTTATGTCTCAATATTTTAACCAAAACTTTCCGCTCAAATATCGGATTTAAGTGATTCAAGTGGCGTTGGAAAGCTAATTCAAAATACTACAATTAGTTGTGAAATAGGATTTTCTTAATTCGGACGGTTACTATGCCAAAATTTTCCCGCAATAAAAGGACACAAATATGGACGAATCCTATTCCGATTTCAGACTTCTATTTTAACTGGGAGACAGACCTCCGAATTATCTAGGTTTAATAGGGCTTTTAGGACTTTCCTAAGCCTATAAATAGACTTCTTTGCATTAAAGAAAAGATATAAAATTCCAGAGAGCAAAATTTTACAAATTTTCTCTTTTTAGTTTATGTTTTCTTTAGATTTAGGTTTTATTTTTATGTGGAGCTAAATTCCCAACTGAGGTTGGGGATGAAGCCTCACTGATAAAGAACGTCAACACTTTCATGTAAATATTTATTTATCTGATTTTATTGGGTTTAATATTTCCATTGTTTTATTTCTTTTCAATGTGTGAAGTGATTCTTTGATATCTTTTGTGATTTAAGGATATACTTGATGATTTAAGATAATTTCACATAATTGATTGCTTGATTTTATTTGTCTAAATAATTGGATATCCCTTGTGATTTGTTCTACGGATACATTTGATGTTTCAATTAAGATTGGATATCTTTTATGATTTACGGATATATTTAATGATTTAATTGATATTGGATTCATCTTGTGATTTGTGCAATGAATGGATACATGAGATGGTTTTGATTAATTGTTTGAAACATAGTAAAACATATCTAAGATTTTAATTGTAAGAACTTTAGATTAATATTGATAAACATATAAATATGTTGTTATGATTCGGTGAGTGTGAATTCCCAAACCTTAGTATTTTATCTCTTAGTTTATTTTAATTAGTTTATGTTTGTCTTTTAATTTTAAAACCAAAATTCAAAACCCTTTTGGAACTAGGTTAGGATTTAATTAGTTTAAATTTAAATTGTTCTTTAAAAAATATAATTCTCTGTGGGTTCAACCTTGCACTTGCAAAACATTATATTGCAAACGATTCGTGCACTTGCGAGTATATTAAAATTTGCACAACAAGTTTTTGGAACCACGACAGAACCTCTATCTTTTTCAGCCACAATACTAGGTAGGAGGATCATGATACTCTCCTACAATTAACAGGTGTACAGGCTACCCAACGATATGATAAGTACTTAGGGCTCCCAGCCCTTGTGGGAAAGTCCCGAATTGGGGAGTTCAAAAGCATGAATGATCGAGTGAGGAAACGGGTCAATGATTGGAAGACGAAGTTCCTCTCCCAAGCTGGAAATGAGATTCTTCTGAAGGTGGTATTCCAAGCAATCCTCACGTATAGTATGAGTATTTTCCTGTTGCCAAAAACACTTTGTAAGAAGAAAAATGTTATTATGCGGAAATTCGGGTGGAGACACAAGAAGAATGAGAACAAAATCCACTGGATGAACTAGGCAAAGATGGGAAGATCCAAGGTGGAACAAGGAATGGGTTTTAGAGATCTCACTTGTTTCAACACGGCCCTCCTTGTAAAACAATGCTGGAGACTCATACAAAATCCAGACATCCTGGCATCAAAAATTATAAGGGTAAAATCCTATCCCTGTAGGTCTTTTTGGGATTCAAAACTTGGAAGTAGGCCATCTTTTAAGATGGTGCGTGATGGAGTAATATGGCGAATTGGAGATGGGAGATTAGTGAAAATATGGGGGGATTGTTGGGTTCCTAGACCGACTTCTTTTAAGATCCAAATGCTCTATTGGAATGGGGAAGAGGATGCCAAGGTCTGTACTTTGATGGACCCAAGAATGGAGGGTTGGAATGTCCAATTTATCCGAGAACATTTTGAGGAGGAAGAAGCTGAAATCATATGTAATCTTCCTCTGAGCCGATATAACCAAAAGGATAAGATGATTTGGCGCCTCACAAAGACAGGGAACTTCACTGTCTGAAGTGCCTACTACCTGGAAAAGGAGAGAAAGTCACAGTTGGGAGGGGAAGGATTGTCTCAATTGGGTTAGAACATTATTTGGAAGACCATTTGGAACTTAAAAGTTTCAAATTCCACTGGAGTTTTCCTTTGTAGGATGTGCAATAATTTTCACCCCACAAAGGAGAATTTGTTCAAAAAGGGTATAGTGCAAGATGATACATGTGCGATTTGTACTAGGGGGTCGGAGACAGTCATGCATGCAATATGGGAGTGCTCGGCAGCTCAAGACATATGGGGGGATGTGGATGAAAGATCCAAAAAACCCATGGTTCTTTCTCAGAGATTATGGAACTAATGGGAGCTCTTATAGCTAGATGCAGTAATGAGGAGATGGACCTCTGCGCAATAATAGCCCGTGGCATTTGGATGAGACAAAACACAGTGGTGCATGGCGGTTTGCTTACCCATCCAAACCTTATAGTACGGGAGGCTGAAGACCTTTTGCAACAATTTCACCAGGCCCAGGGTATCACAGAACACATGGGGGATAGTGAGACTCGTCCCTTATCAACTCTACCGGCAAAATGGAAACCTCCGCAACAGGGGGGATTTAAAGCGAATTGGGACATAGCTCTGAATACAAAGCTTAAAAGACTGGGGATTGGCGTGATCATACGTGACTTTCTGGTACTTGTCATAGTGGCTAGGAGCAGATCATTGGCAATAGTCCAAGAACTAGCCACAGTCGAAGCTATGGGGGCGCTGAGTGCAGTGGAACTCTGCCGGGATATTACTTTACAGGAGATATTCTTAGAAGGAGATTCCAAGCTTGTCATTGAGACAATAATGGGATTAGGCCCTAATCTGTGCCTTTATGGACAAATCGTGGGAGATATCCAACAGGTGCTCATGCATTTTCGAAGATGGGTGGTGGGGCATGTAAATAGAGAGGCCAATTAAGCAGCACATGGGCTCGCAAACGCAAAAGTACAAGCATTTATTGATTTAGTATGGATGGAGGAAGTCCCTAGAATTATTCAGATATTGTAACCCTAGAGCAATCTCCTCTTTCTCTAGAGAGCTCTATGCTCTGGTTGTTTTTTCGTTCTTGATTTTCTGGAGTGAATAAAGATTATTGATTGATTATTTTTATTTTTATTTTATTTTTTATCTTTTTTCATTTAGATATACATGATTAATTAAATGTAGGGAAAGCCAATAGGGGTTTTACCAATTCAATGATTTTATTGGAGGATATATCATTTTAGGTCGAGCCTATTCAAATAAAAAATTAATTAATTTTTTTTTATTAAAAAAAAAAAAAGTGTAGTTGTGGGATCATTTGGTTTAGTGCGAACATATATATAGCACTGAAGTGTGAAAGAAAGAAAGAAAGTTGACCTCCAAATCATGGGTTGGTTGCTACTGCTTTCTCCGTCTGCTACCACTTTTTATTTATTTATTCATAGCTAATCATTTCTTGATCCTAAAGGCACGGAAGCATGCACCCACTTAGAGTGGGGGGCAGGAGTTTCTAGATCCCACATTTTCAACTAAATCTTGTTTAGGGTTCAAAATAAGTAGCCAAACAGAGCCCATTAATTAATTTCATGTGAAAATTTTAATTAGGTGAAAAAATATCCAAAGCATAATTATTGATGAAAATGTATACAAATTATCTATAAATTAATTCTGACTCTTTCAATTCAAAAGATTTTTTTGACTAAAATGTTTACAAATCTTCGAAGTTCTTTAAAAACATGTCAATTAATTATAATTCACTCTCTCTTTCTTACGATAAATGAAAATTTATAAATAACATGCATTTTAATACAATAAATATTTTTATGAAATTAAATTTAAATAGACAAAAATATGAGCTTAAGTTTAATGACTTCTAGGAAGAAAAAAAAAAAAGATAATGTATTTTTGGAGAAGGAGAAAGCATGGGAGGAAATCAAATTATTTAAGGGACATGGGGAGGTTGATTGTACAATTTATATTCGTGTCGCAAAAGTATTAGATATGGTGTCATATTTTATAAAATAATTAACAAAATTGAGACCAAGAGAGTAATTTAATAATATATTAAACCTTAAGAATTGATTTGATCCGGAATGACGTGAGAAAATGTCAAAGATAATGGATTTAAACATTATTTTGTAGAATATTAATTAAATAATTAAATTTATTATTTTTACATGTTTAACCTTTTGACATAAGGGTATGATTTAACATTGTATCATATAAAGTGATATGATACATCAAGCAATCTCAAAGACAAAGAATTCTCTTATAAGCCACATGAAACCTCGAGTTACGGGTACGCATTCTGTGATGCGGATTGGGTATGATGCAAAGACATTTAAGATTAGATCTGAACGTGACACATCCACAGCTGGTTAAACTATATTGTGACAACAAGGCACCCATTCATATAACCTCAAATCTAGTATTCCATGAGCGACAAAACATATAGAGACTGGCTGTCGCCTCATCCGAGAGAAACTCCAAGCCAAAATTATTTAAATCATTCACGTGTTTACAAATCAGCAAGCTGTCGATCTATTCACTAAAGCATTTGGTACAACACAATTTCAACATCTCTTGAGCAAGTTAGGTGTCTTTAGTATCAACTCCAACTTTAGGATGAGTGTTAAGGAATTAAGTGGGCACGAAGAACAAGTAACGTTAACACCAATTTCTTACCATGCATACACAACATCAAGCGTGAAGAACAACCTTGTTTTTATAATTTTGCTCTTATTTCAATTGAATATTTCACTTGTTATGCCTCATTTATTAAGAGAGCTAAGCTCGCAAATGAGAAGCAATATTAAAATACTAATTAAATAATTAAATTTATTATAAATTTAAGCTCTTGAGATAATATATATATATATATATATATATATATATATATATATAAACTTTAAAAAATAAAAATGAAAATTTAAGAAAACGAAAAAATTATTTTATTTTTATTTTTAAAACAAATAATTTTGGTTTTTGAAAAACCAAGGGGGTCATTTTAATTTTTTTAAAGAATGAGTTTTGGTTTTCTTCAAATTTTTGTTCTTTTATTAATTTTATAAGGATTTTTTTGTCTTATTAAACTTTGTTTGAGGTCATTTTTGTTTTTTTGTTGGTATTAGAAGACACTGACATTATTTTGATAGCTTATGAAAGAGATTGACAACACAATTGATAATTTAAAAAGATATTAACAAATAAAGTTAAAATTTGAAGGAAATATGTATATTTGTTTTTCTTATATTGATTATAAAAGTTTTAACCGAATAAAGTTACACTAAAGAATGTAAATAAATATATAATAATAAAATAAAAAAATAAAAAAAGTGTCCTTTTATGTTGAATGTCAGAGAAAAGGATGCATGGTGAGTAATTATGTGAGGCAGGTGTGTGTGGGGTGTGTGCATATATTCTTACACGCATGGAGTGTGGGTGTGCTCTAACCCGCTTGCTTTCATGTCCCTCTGCAACAAGAAATTAAATGTTAAATCACAACCAGAATCTCTCTCTCTCTTTCTCTCTCCTTCTGCTGCTTCTTCTGTTTCTTCTGTTTCTTCTTCATCCTCTCTCTCTCCCCCACATATAATAATATATAAATATATATATATAGATTGACATGACAGTCCGATTCAGACATTCATTGTTTTTATAAAAAGTTAAGAAAGTTGAGTGATCCATCTTTTAGACAAGACCCAACTCACAAACAAAGAGCCACACAAACATCCAACTACATGATTTGACGTTTCAGATTCTGTACGCTTAACCCCTTCCCAGAATACAAACAAATGGAACCCATAAATATTTATTATAATAATAAAAAAAAAAATCTCTCTCTCTCTCCAGATATGATGATCGTGAATATTTCTTTTACTGTACAAAGCTGCACCGGTACGTACGTGCTACCAACACAGGTGGGTTTTGTTTCCCATGCCACAGGCCATGCACTTTGGATGTCAAGAAAAAGAAGCAAGTGCGCGCTGCTTGCTGGGGCACGTACAGTGGTTGTACCATGCAGGACACAGTTTGCATCACACTTTGATTAACGGTGGAAGATGCTCACAACCGTCACAGCCTGTTACTATGTTTTCACCACGTCATCATGACAGAAGCAGTATGCAGTGGTTAAGGGTATGTGTTTTGTTTTGTTTTGTGTTCTATAAAAGTTTTTTTTTTTCCTTTTTCTTTTTTGGTTTTTAAATAAACCCTTGGAAAACATAGAGATTAGCTTGGTGCAAGAAATCTTCTAAATATAAACTGGAAATTAGTTTGGATATATAAATTTTTCAAAGATTAATAAATATATTCTTTCATGAAAAGGTTAAAGAAAAGAAGTTGATTAGATAACAGTTTTGAAGTGATCAGATTCTTAATGATTATCTAATAACGAACAAGTTGCTTTAATTGTTGTTTTGGTCAAGTAAATTAAAGAGAGTGATTGATGTTTAATTTTAGCTCAGAATTTTTTTTATTTTTATTTTTTTTGAAAAAAAAAACACTATCATTTTCTTTTCAAAAAGCAGAAAAGTAATTATATATAGTCAACAACCTGTGATGGATGCTTTGTAATTGTAGGTGGTTTTGACGAAGTTGTGATGATCTGGTTGGGCAACCTAAGCCTTGTAAAAGTTGGATTCGTGTATCCCAAGGTCGTGTCGTCTACCTCTGCCTCCTCATTTGCTTATCTTTCATAATAATAATAATATATTTATCTCTGCCATCTCTGAACTTGCAGCAGGTGAACAGAATCAAGCACTGTATCCATCCATCATCCCTATCATCATTCATAAATATATGCTTTTCTCTTTGAGGACCACGTAATTTTCTTCTCCCTCCATTTGGTGCTCAATCCAAGGACCCATTTTCAGCGCTTTTTTTTTTTTTTTTTTTTTTTTTTTAAATGTCAGTAAAAAGAGAGAGAGAGAGAGAGAGAGAGTTATTCCTAATTGGTAATTAAGAAGCAAAGAAAATATTCAATCGCACACTATGGGAGGAGATATTATATATAATAATAATAAAGTTTAGTTAAAGAAATGTAGTACAAGAAAATAAATGCAATCACAAGAATAGCAGGCATCACTTCTTAAAAGTTAGAGGGGCCAACAACAAGTACACACAATTAACAAGGGGTGGGAGGTTTATAAAGAGGGCCTTCCTGATTGGGCAAGAGACTTCATCAACCTCAACACTTTCACTATTTTGCATAGAAAAACAAGCTATGAAAGGGGCATGGGGTACCCTCTTCATCTCTTAGTAGAATCCATTAGACTTTTGTATTCCCTCTGATCCTGCAAATGCCTGGTCCAACTTTGCTTGCTTGTTGCCATCCACCTTTTGCCCAAAGTGAATGTGAGGGAAATGTGCCCACTGATCAAATCCAGGAAAAAAAAAAAAAAAAACTTGTTAGGCCACTTAAATACACAATACCTCGGATGGAGATCTTCTACAATTGAATATTCATTTTAATATTTGGAGAGAGATCTCCTATCCGAAGACCAAGGCTCAAGTCTCTTCTCGGACAGGGAAGCCCTACTTAGATAACAGGAGATCTCCTCTCTTGATCCATTACAATTTTCTAATAGCAATAACAATAGTTTCAAAAGGAAAGACATGAAAAATTTACAAAGCAAAGTTATCAATTTCGCTTAGCAATCATAATGGTCATTAAATGCTTATGACTCGTTTGATAACGCTTTTTAAAGATGTTTTTTTTTTTTTTTTTTTTAAGCAAAAATACAAAAACATTATATAAACAATTCAAAATATATAACACTCACAAAATATTAAAAAAATACTTTTTCACCTATATGTCCCATTACAACTAGAAAAACAAAAGACAACCTCTAAAAAGTTGTCTAATGCCCTTAGTTTCTGATTGCCTGGGTCTTATATGATAAAAGATGCACTGATAAATATAAAAAGAAGCATCATGGTGAAAGGACTTGCAGCAATTCTTTACCTATAGATGTTAGTCCCTTCATGAATAAAATATAATTATAATCATTTGGGTGCTACCTTAATTGTATACAACACTACTGGCTCAAATGGATTACCAGCTTTTTGATGTCCAACCTTTTTCCCATAATAATGGAAATAAATTCAATGAAGAAAATGGTGAAAATTATTCCTAAAAAAGTCATTAATTTCCTTTTAAGAAGTTACAATGAGTGAGTGAAATCATGAGAATTAAGGCAATCATATCCATTAAACAAACATATCCCTCCAAGGTAATTTCTTTATTATAAATAAGAGTCTATATATCATTTTTAAGTAATTTCTAATTGTAATTGGAAGATGAAACCTTCCATAATTTTCAGTAACTTTGGCTAAATATTTAATAAAATAAAAAAGGCTCAAGCTATAAAGTGATCATCATCATATGCATGTTTTAAAAATGTAATATATATATATATATATATATATATATATATATATATATATATATATATATATACTTTTAGTAAAGCATTGGAGAATATATAATGTTTTATATCATGTGCATTAAATCACATGATTTGAACTCTTGACCTCACCTAGGTTACTTTGGATCGATGGGACCCCAGATGTGATTTGGCCAACAATATATAAGAGGCAAGCTTTTTCCAAAAAAAAAAAAAAAAAAAAAGCTTTTCCCTCGATTCCCATCATTGTGAATAACTGAATATATATATATGGACCAAGGAAAAATAATTAGATTCTGTCTCCTCTATACTTAGAAACATTGTAGGTGAAGTTACCATTCACAGCCTGCTTTTCATCATCCTACTTAATTTAGCTATTCTTGTAATATTTCCCAAAGGTGGTTTAAACTGAACCTAAAAAATATGATCAATTGCCTAAATTATGATGCCATTTCTGTGTACACTTTTTTTTTTTTCACCAAGTAAGATTCAATCCTAAGCCAAGTCCTAGCTAATGATCAATTAATGCATGTGATGAGATAACCGACAATGCCAAATTTTTACGGGTTCGTTTGCTAATGCTTTTTAAAATGTGCGTTTAATTTGCTTTTTAGTTGCAATGCAACATAAAATTAAAAGTAGCTTTGAGTGTTTTGTGTTTAATTTGTTCTTAATGCTTTTATTTTAGTTTGTTTTTGCTAAAAATGCAAAAAACTAGTTCTAAAAAGTATTAGCAAACAAGCCCTATAGTTTGTGTGGCATTAAGGTGATGAATAAAATGCTAGTTGACTCAAGTGGGGAAAGATCACAAATAATCAACTCTTCTAATTGTTTTATTATCCATACAAATCAAAGTAATTTCCAATTTTGAAATAAGATGGTATATAAGTTGTCTATTAATAGTGCTTTTTTAGGTAACAATATATCAATGATGTACCACCCCTGTGGCAAAGTAAACTTTTACTGTGACCAAAGGAATTTGATACATATATACTATTCACAATCATGAATAAAACATCATTGAAATTATGTTGTTTGGCCATTCCACTTTCAACAAAGCCTAATTGATAGTGACATATTAGCAAAGTGAGATACAAGCTTGAATCTCACTTAAGTGTGGTTTCTAGCATTTTACCATCTAAAACTACTAGCATAGATCTTTCTTTACTAATATTTTGTTACCCCCGAAATTAAAAACAGTTAGTACCCAAAAATATAGTGTAAAAAACACCTATTAGCAAGAAAGGGAACGAACAACGATATGATCAATCAGTAAGTAGAAAGTAATGCTGCTTTTTACTGTCGTTTTATATTGATTGACATAACGTATTTTAAGTGAATTTTTTTTTTTATGTAATTGACATGGGAAACCATGTTAATAAGTGGGTGTGAAGAGGAGAATATAACTTAGCTTAAAGGGCTATACTTTATAGATCAAAAACAAAAACAAAAAAAAACAAAAAACAATAGGTCAAAAGTAAGAATTATTGGTTGAGAAACATGATGGCCTCCTCAGGCCAGGAAAGATTGCATGAGGTAATGTTTTGAGCGAAACAGTAATGCATTTTTGAGGCAGTGATGATGCATGCGTAATTAGTTAGGCTACTCCATCCAATTGGTTTACATAATCTTATTACAACTCACATTTTTTGCAGCTGTACTAAAAGCTTCCCTGTGGCTGATGTCAGGATTACTTGCCTTAATCCTTTGGATTTCCTCCCTACAAATTACAAAAATAAAAAATAAAAAATAACAAGGTAAACTCTTTCAAGGTTTTGAGAGAAAAAGAGAGAAAGAGAGAGAGGTTTAGCAGCTATGAACTGTTTGACTTACTTGATAAACCTGTTATATGCTGATGGAACCCTTTGTCTCTTCTCTGGGGCTGTGATGTAAACAGTTTAATTAAAACATAATTTTTCTGTATGATGAACATGAACCTGTTAATTGTTATAGTTTTTGCATCAAAATTCTATGTAATTATATATACATCTATATGGGTCTTTAACATTCCATCTGTGAACATATTCTGTGGTCCAATATTGCTCCTAGTTTTGTGAGCATTTCTGAATCAGATATATATATATAACTGGTCCAATAACTGATGAAAAGGTATACTGATCAAAATTAGGGGCTGAAAATATCACAAATTGGTCAGTAACTGATCAAAAGGCAGCCTTATTTGTTAGCTAGCTAGCTAGCTAGCTATAGCTAGGGTTAAAATTATTACAAATTTGAATCTTTCTAACTGTAAATTGACCCAGCAAGGTTCTTGGGCTCTGCTACAAAACTAATGATAGGTCAAATTTGTTATGTAAGGTCACCATCTGAGAAGGGCCAAAAAAAAAAATAATAATAAATAAATTTAAAAATCTGCCTGCTTATTTACTTTGGCCAGTTGGGTAGAGACTTGGATTTAAAGGTTCCATATTGTTGATGTCCATCATACATTATATACGTTTAGGTAGGTGGTTATGCAATTAAACTTTAATTGGTGTCGATGTAATTAATAGTATTTCAGCGTAGGGTACTACCCTACTGGAATAGGATCCTTTCCAATGTGCATGCGTTCTTATATCCAGCCTGGATATATATATATATAGAGAGAGAGAGAGAGAGAGAGAGAGAGAGAATGAGACTCACGGCGAATGGGAGGCATTCTAGGCTGTTCATGCTCTACAGTACTCTCAAATGCAGAAAACTTGTTGCATTTGGAAGATGACCCACAGTCTTCAGAGCTTTGGTGCTGCTTCTACTCAAACAAGACAAAGAATTAGACCGTATTTACCAAACAAGCAAAAAAAAAAAAAATTCTTTCCTTTTCATCAAGGTTTTTAGTCAAAACTACAGCTTAATTAGCTTGACTAGGAGAATTCAAAGAGCTTAAACTGTATACCAAAATAAAATAAAATGAAAAAGATTCTTGGAAAAAATGTTCCTTTCAAGAAACAAGGAAATGCTGGTATGTTTAGAAAAAGAAGTATTATTTTGCTAACACATATTAGAAATGTTATATATATATATATATATATATATATATATAAGAAATATATAATATTCAGTCACCCAAATGGGAATATCTATATATCCCATAAAAGGAAGGCCAAAAGCATCAAATATATATACCTGCGGAGCTTGAGGAGGAGCTGCTTGAAGCGAAGCGCCCATGTTAACCGACAGCAAATTAGCACAATGCCCGCATCTAACCGTCACAATGGTGAACAAACTGCTGCATGGAACACTAACCTGCCAAACCCCATTTTTGGAATACAAAAGAAACATTAATTATAAACTTGCAATCTTTCAGAAAAATCAAACTATATATATATGATTGGAAATTTTTTGTTGTGTAACTGTGAATTCTCCCTCTGGGTCTCACTTAGTACTGTCTCTCTCACATATGCAAAATCAAACTACAAAAAAACATGAATTGTTTTTCTGACATTATCAAACCCTAGAGCATTTAATCTGTAAATCAACAAACGGGAAGCAGCAACTATTGAGACCAGAGTTACAATAACTCAATGAAGAAATACTCAGAGAATTAAGGTGGTTCAGCCGTCTAGGACTACACATCAAAGCATTTTCACTACATTTTTCTCATAACTAAAACAGTCCCCTGAGTGTTTGAAAAAAACAATGAATGGATCAACAGCAAAATAACTTCCAACAGTTCCACAACTAGCTAAACTGCTTCTTATTTATGTCTAAGAATCTAGAAAGAAATCTTAGTCTCAGAAGTGGAAGTGGAAGAAGAAAAGGGATGCATATGCATTATACAATATATCTCTTTCAAATCTGTAAGGGATTTTTTTTTTTTTTTGTTCTTTTTCTGGGCAAGAAAAATGTGTTGAAATGATCAGTATGCAGAGAGAGAGAAAGAGAGAGAGAGAACCCAGATGGGTAATAACTAGAAGGACTCGTTGCCCTTTATTTAAGGCTGTCTCTCTTTTTTGCAATATCTTGTTTCCTTTCGGTGCGCCTCCTGACTTTTCTGCCCGCTGACACCCTCAAGAGCAAGATTATAACTCGCAGAGAGAGAGAGAGAGAGAAGGAAAACGACGTGACTGGAGCGGAAACCATAAAGCCAATGGCCACCATTAACCACATCATCATCACTGCTCTTTGCGGTGTTAAGATCACAGTTTTTTCTCTCTTTTTTTTTGTTTTATTGTTCAAAAAGATGTGTATAGGAGAGAGATGAACAGCAAAATGGGTTTCAAAAGAAGGCATCTTATGATAGAAGGAAAAAAAAAAAAAAAGCATTTGTATGATTTTCTTTGGTAGCACTCATTTTGTACGAGAACATAATATAAACATGAGAGTTTTGAAAGAAAGAAACAAAGAAAGAAAGAAACATGATGATATATATAATAAAATCTCGTGCTTTGAGATCGATGTTAAAAGCTTCATCTTGACTTTTTCCATGACTTTGGAATTGGGAAGAACCCTAATATATATATATCTACCTAGCTCTAGCTGTAACCCTAGTCATAGCCCCAGAACTCTATATATGGAATCGCTTTCTTTAGCCGGAAGCAATCTGTTATCACTGTTGGAAATTGTCTACCTAACTTCTCCTTCTCGCGGCTATGAAGATCATCAAGAATTTCATAAGACTTGTAAATTGCTTTTCTTTAACAATATCCAAACAATTTCGCCTTGTTTGCAATGGAATTTATCCTGATGCATGTATGGGGTTCTTGAGCCAAAACCCAGTTCAAATTTCTCATAAAATATAACATATGAGGTTTAATTCCCATGTAAAACAAGAAACCCATGATTCATTTCAATCGATGGATGGGAATTTCACAACAACAACAAAGAAAAAAGCAAATTTTATAAACTGGGATGTACAATGTAATCCCAGAAACAACATCTTTCAGCTAGACAGTAAAGATTTAAAAAAATCGAGCTAACTAGCTAATCTGAGAAGCCGGAAGGTGAAATTGAGGTAGCTGTGGAGGGAGAGGGCAGAGAGAAAGCCTTAGAAGGACAAGAAAAGAGAAACAACATTAAAAAGAGAGAAAATTGAGAGGGTTGTACCGCTAAAATGGTGTTGCAGAAGTTGCAGTGGACATAACAAACACGTTCGGATGCCATCATATCCAGTGACATAATTTAGAGTTGTGAATTGTGAAAACACAGCTGGCCGGATGGATCAAGGAGAATTCTTTCACAAATAAAGAGAGTGGGGTGAGGAAGCAACAACAACAAGGAGGAGAGATTGCGATCAAGAAGACGGTGGTACAAAGACAAAGAGGAGAGAAAAATGCTTGTTTTTTTGAGAGAGAGAGAGAGAGAGAGAGAGAGAGAAGTGTACAAAAATCACAAATGTAAGGATATGACTAGTCTGGTCGGGAAAAAACAGTGAAGTGGGACTGTGGGAGTGGGGGTAGTGGTTTTTGTATTTTGAAGAAAAGGTGGTTTATGGGAAAGGTGGGTTGTGGATTTACGGGGAGAGAGAGAGATCAGAGAGAGAGAGATAGGAGAGAGAGAGAGACAGAGAGAGAGTGGGGAAGGGTGTGGGGTTATGTGTATTATGATTGAGAGAATGAGTGGGTGGGAGTGACCCATCCTCTAACCATCCTGGCTTTCTGTAGCGGACGAGGGGGGCGAGATATTAATGCTTGGAATGTTTAGGTTTGAGAGAGAAGTTTATTGGGATGGGAGACATGCTAAGTGTCTCTCTAATCTTTCTTTTTACCACTTAATTCCCACTTAAAAAAAATAATAATAATCATAATAATATAAGATTTATGTTTTTTACACTTTCAAGTATTTTCACTTCAATACTGTAGTTGTCATGTTAGCTTTTCACTATAACGCTTTTCGAATCCAATATGCTTAGTGTGTTTTTTTATTTGTATGGGTGAAAGTGAAACCCTAAAGAAAAACAAAAATGTAGAATATTTTTTTCTTCTTTACCAAATTATAGTACTTTATTTATATTTCTTATATATTTTTACCCTTTTATCATTCCATAATTTAATTCGCAAACATAGCTCTTATCTTAAGAAGAATTAGATCGAGGTAGTAATTTGTGTTCGGATGTCGAGGCATGAGTATATATATATATAGGTCAATATTAACTCGATCCATTTAATTAAACGAGAAGATCTCTTAACCCTAACTCACTAATTTTGTATTGAGTTCGTACCGGAATCGTCAATTGTGTCAAAAATTGCAAACCCCAAATGTAGAGTGTCGAACTTGAATCGTGTCGAGATATGAATATAAAGACTAAATAGGTTAACATTAACCTAATCAGTTTAATTAAATGGACAAGACCCATCAAATGCTAACACAATAATTTTGTATTGAATTCGTCTCGAATTCGTGAGTCGTGTTAAAAATAGCCTACCCTAATAAGAATATGAATGATATTGTTCGTCAACTCATAATTAAATAGCTCCTTACGAAGAACTCTCTCTCTCTCAATGCATGTATGATGAAATAGATATTATTATTAGTTTATTTATGTCAGGTCTATTTTGTTATTAAAAAATCAAGTAGATATAACTTATTGAAAATATAAAGTTATTGAATTTATTTTATATAAGTTAATTAATGAAAATTACTCAATTTGATTAACTCAAACAATATAAAACTTGACTATAATTTGTTTAACTAATTAATCACCATTAGCATCGATTTATGAATAAACGAATAATAATAATTATAGTAAGTATTTTATCCTAATTAAGAAGGAATAAAATAATTATTATATGGTTCATAAACAAACAAATAAAATTGCTCATTCGCAACTTGCTAGATTGGACTTATAATTTACCACCCTAAGCGTCACATCCTTAAAATATCAATTATGTTGGCAAACTAATTAATTAGTCTTAAGATTATTAAGCTAACTCGCTCTATCCAAATACGAGGTGCTCTTTCTAATTTCTTATTTGTCTCAAAGTTTTACATTGTCGTGGAAACATAACAACGTACATTTTTTTGTTTTTGGAAATTGCATCAAGTTTTTTTATTTTATTTTTATTTATTTTTTATTTATTATTCAAAAGGATAGAAAGGGGCGATCACGCCCGTCCATGGTAGCACTTGAAACTGCTTAGAAAGGGCCTAGTCTATTGAACCTGACCCAGTTCCCCACCATGATATCAGTAGTTTTTAAGACGGCCAACACTAATCGTGCTTATGTAAGTGATTCTCTATTATGGAGAGTTGAATCCACATTTTAATACGTACTTGTTAATCTCATGTAGATTTTTTTGAGACCTGAACCACTAACTCTCCATGTCATTGTTTTTTGTTTTTTGTTTTTTGTTTTTATATATAACATGTACATGTTCCTTTTTTTTTTACTTACCCAAAAGCCCAAAAGAAAAGAAAAGAAAAAAAAAATTTCCAATCAAATAATGTAGACTTTTTTCTTTGAATAAGTGAAACTAGATCCAATAATATATTTTTGTTTTGCTTATATGGGATTGAAACTAGCAAGTGATCATCATGATTCATGGAAGTCTTTTCAAATGAAGAACATTACTTTTGTCGATTCTAGAGAACTAAATATTCCCGGCACGAATTTCTAGTTATCACGCCTAACTTGGAATCAAAACAGAATAAACGCTAAATAAGATATATTCTCTAAGAAATTGAGTATAAATGGTAACTTAAAGGGTTGCCCAAAAAGAGAAGGTAAGCCAGTTGGGTACAATATTCTTCTTTTTCAAATCCTCCCACGTACACATGCATTATTGGACTTCTAAGTAATTTAATTAAAGTCCATTTAATTAGGGTTTCTTAAAAACAAATATGTAAAATTAATTTATGTAGTTTATATGATTTGCAATTAGCTCTTTATAGTATCAAAATGAATTTAGAAGCCCTTGAGGTATGCAAAAGCAAAGCAAAAATAAAATAAAATAAAATAAAAAATTACTCCCTAAAGTCAACGTCGTCTGTCCATTGACTTAATAGATTTCGATAATGTGACACATCAAAATTAATAAAATTATGACACATGTCCTATTTAAGTCGATGTCATACTAATGGTATCAATTAAGTTAGTGGACAAAAGTTGACTATAAGGAGTAAATTGATTTTTTGGTATACCTCAAGAACTTTTGAGTTCATTTTGATACTGTTTTGCATTTTTTTTTTTTCCTTTTCAAAAAGTGTTATTTTAAAATGTGCTATTTGAAAACGTGATTTTTTTAAAATGCAATTAAACGTTTGGCAAAATCGCAGTTTGAACGCCTTTAAAATCGTGATTTAGTCTTTAAAATTGTGCGTTTTCAAAACAAAAAATTCCATTGTGATTTGAAATTAAAACGCATATCTTTTACATTTTCAAATGGCAATTTTTGCTAATGCAGTCCAAAACTATCCATTTTGTGCAATTTTCTTTAAAATTACACTTTTTTGTCAATAAAATGACAATGCTAAACCTACCCTCAAACTAATTAGATATACATAACTCCAAAATGTGTAGTAAATCAAGTTAGTTATCAGGTTATATTAGAAATAAAATGAGTCAAATGACATTAAAAGTGGCTTGAGGACCATTTATAATTCTTGTCCATTTCAAATTGGACATAAAAAGCAAAACACATTCATTAGACATCGACTTAAAGAAATTCGTCACACTCATAAATAAGCTCAAGAAAAAAAAAAATTAACACTTGTCATAAGATCTTTTTCTTTTCTTTTTTTTCTTTTTCTGTGTGTGTGTGAGAGAAAATATTTATAATGTGAAAAGAATACATCACGAATATTTTTGGAAATATATGTATATCCAGTTGATTCGTACGTACTCCCATTATATATATATATATATATATATATATATATATAATTTCATTCATGATGTTTTGAAATTCGCTTGGAGCATTTTTTAACTCAAAGGGCATGACATTCCACTCATAGTGGCCAAATGGTGTAACAAATGCTGTTTTGTATTTATCTTCTTCATGAATTTGAAAAAACATTGGCTTAACTTATTAATTTATCACATCTTTTTTGTTTGAAATAGGATATCTTATCCACTTTAAGACTTTATTAAGAGGTTTGTAATTTGAGAATAACTTCTATAAAGTCTTGGTATAAACCAACACTTTTATGCCCACCAATAAGAGGTTGACACTTCAGCTTGAAACAAGATAACAAAATGAGAACAAAATATTGGATCATACCAAATTTAAACCCTAAAAAACTATTCATCTACTTTTTTACATTAACCATCCATCACGCTACCGCCGCCGCTCATTCGGAAGCCGAACGTCGCCGCCCTAGATGGCACAAACTCCATCGGACAAAGCTCTGTTACATTCATCCCTCTCTTTGTCTCGATTTCATTAAGCAACATCTCATGGCGGTTTTGGTCTAAGCTTATGGCAGTGGGCATGGTAGTGCAAAATTGAGGAGATCTCGAAGTTGGGCGTTAATGTATCAATGGTTGAGCGGTAGATCTGGAGAAAGAGAGGAAGCTAAGAGATCCGGCGGCTTAGGCAGTTGATGAGAGAGAGAGAGAGAGATAACTTACCGACATGGGTGGTGGCATCCGACATCTAGTTGGCGGTGGCGGCGTGGTGGGTGGTGCGGCATGGGTGGGTGGTAGATGTGTGTGTGTGTGTGTGTGTGTGTGTGTGAGAGAGAGAGAGAGAGAGAGAGATGATAAATTGCCAGCATGGGTAGTGGCGTCTGGCATCTGGTTGGGCGGCAGCATGATGGATGGTTAATGTGAAAAGTAGATGAAGAGTTTTTTTAGGGTTTAAATTTGATATGATCCGGTGTGTGTGTGTGTGTGTGTGTGTGTGTGTGTGTGTGAGAGAGAGAGAGAGAGAGAGAGAGAGAGAGATGATAAATTGCCAGCATGGGTAGTGGCGTCCGGCATCTGGTTGGGCGGCAGCATGATGGATGGTTAATGTGAAAAGTAGATGAAGAGTTTTTTTAGGGTTTAAATTTGATATGATCCGGTGTTTTGTTCTCATTTTATTATCTTGTTCCAAACTGAGGTGTCAACCTCTTATTGGTAGGTACAAAGGTCTTGGTTTGTGCCAAGACCTTATATAGAAGCTATTATCTTGTAATTTATTACTAACCTTGGAACTTCTCTTTCTAATTCTGCATTTTTTTTTTTTGTACGTAAAAGGCTGAACAAGACGAAAGGGACTTGTTTTTTCTAATTATTCATTTGTTAAGCAATTCTTTAATCTCAGTTTTACAAAATTTCATTAAATCTTGACTCATTTGGATGGGTCTAGCTTTAGTAGGAATATTTCTTTCATTGAAGGTTGGCTTTCTTCTAACATATCATAATTTGTTGTTTTAATGATCAATGTTAAAGCTTTTAGGATCTGTGGATCACTTAAATTTAAAGTGAAGTCAGGAAAACAATCAAAATGAATTGGCCATTTATGAAGGCTTGATTCAACGACTCCGAACATGCTAGTGCTGTAATCTTTATGTCTTGCATCTCTTAAACACAAAAGTACATAGGCATTGATTCTTTGACAGACTAGAGGTTTTACTGCAACTTGAATTAATCATATGTGAAGAAAATTCATTTTCTTTATATATATATATATATATATTTGCAACTAAATAAGACCATTCATTTTTTGTTTTCTTTTTAATTGTTTTTGTTTTCAAATTTATAGGAGTATTTTTTTTTTCTTATTGGCAAAAATTTAGGTTTATTTTTTGTCTTTTTACTGGCATTGAGAAGGATATTGTCAATTTTTTGATAATTTAGAGGGACATTGTTCCAATTGAAAGTTTAGAAGAAACATTATCAATTAAGTGGTAATTTGAGGGGTACGTGAACTTTGCCATTTTTTTTCCTCATTTTTTGTCTTCAAGAAAATGCCTATCTCTCTCTCTCTCTCTCTCTCTCTCTCTCTATATATATAGGCACTATTTGGCAAGAGCCCGTTACTATTCATCCAAAAAATTTAATCCTCAACATTCTTACTCTTTACACCACATCAATTATTTTTTACTATTATTCAAATAAAAAAATCACTACAAAACAAAAATTTTTCACTTTTTTCATATCAAACATTCCAACTTTTTTCTCACATCAATTAATTTTTGTTACCGTTCTTATCTCCTATACAACTTTCCAATAACAAACAAAGCCATATATTTTTATTAAAATTTCCGGAAGATGCCCTTGAAGTTAAGATACAAAGTAAAATTGATGGCAAGTACTTAGTTGTCGTGGCCACGTACTGTTTTGTGATTTACCTATATAGGGTCCAGCACAGCTCTATTCCTCCAAAAATGTGTTGGCATTAATGGTAGCTACTTCGAGTACTATGCAGCTACAGTTGAAAAATAGTAACTTTTTTTTTTTTTTTTTTCTTTTTTCTTCTCTCTTTCCTAATCAATAAAACCAAAATAAAATCTTGTTAAGAATGATATACGTAATTGGTTAATCATTATATAAGACATAATAATATGATAATGTTATGCATTTTAGTTAATTAATTAAACAGCAAAAAAAAAAAAGAAATTATTTACCAACTATTTTTTTAATACAAACTCTAATGGATTATTTTTTTTTAATATATATATATATATTTTATTTCATACTCTATTCTCTTTAAATATTATTTTCCATATTTTTGTATTATTTTCTTAAACCACCGAGAGAGAAGAGAGAGAAATGATTAGAAAAAATAATACATAAGTTAAAAGTGCTTGCCTAGATTGAAGTAGATAATCAGAAATCAAAATATGTGTTTCAGATAACGAGAATGCAAGCTGTTGGATGTGATTTTTGCCTCATATTGGCTACATATATACACAACATAGAAGTTTTATTTTTTAGAACATCTGCTGGAAATGCTCTTAAGTAGCTGTTGATACTCTTATGTAGCTATTTGTTTTGCTTCTCCTCATCTTTCTGTATTCTTTGATTTTTGTTTAACAAAGCTTAATTATCATTCCTACTATTTGTATGTTAAATTCGGCAAATATCTAATTTTCCTCTCTCCCCTTTCTCTCTTAAAAAACTTGAAATTAAGTATAGACCGTTGAAAAAACTATAAGAAATGTACCCTTTTTTTTTTTTTTTAGCCAATTCCGTTAAGACCTACGCAACATTTTGTAACTTTTTTACAAAAAAACTTAGAAAGCTAATAAATGATCACTCACGCTATCGTCTTCGACCACGGCCGTCAATGACTAGTTTAATTAGTAGAAATGCCGCGAATCATCATGATGCAATTAGATGTAATTATCATTTGTATATTTCTTGACTTGAAATGTAAGCAATTAAATTGGAAAAAAGATGCTACTATATAATATCTTCTTTTCACTTTTTGGAGTTATTTCACAACAATCACTAAAACGTTACATAAACAATATATATTTCGTACACATAATATAATCTATGATAGAGCTTATGGGTGTGATAGTTTCTTAGATTTGGCGTGACAAAATGTACTCCAATAATGAAGCACTGCAAACTAAAAACCATATATCTCCATACAGAATAATACTACATGATTAAGTGCAAAAAAAAAAAAAATCTTCAAATCCTATCAGTATTAATCGTCTTGAGTTTCATTGATTCCTTAATGGAGTTGGGTCAGATTATGTCTCAATCGGACTTGAAAGAGTACATGTGCAGCTCACAGTAGACATATACTACTATGGTCATGCACAAATAAAATAATTACAATTGATCTTTCACGCTTGCCTTTATAATAGACAAAAACAAATTAGGGAAATTTTGAAAAAGTGGAGAGATCAAAGTTGCTTCAAATGAAACAGTAAAGATTACATCGATCGATGAACACTTGACAAAGGAATCTAGGGTACACCTAAGAGGATAAGAAAGTAGTCTTAGATTTGCTGTGGGGAATTTCCCTAGATACCAAAGCACTTGATAAGAGAATCTCAATCTTCCTTTTTTATTTATTTATTTTATTTATTGGATAAGAAAATTAACCAACATATAATACTATATATATATATATCTGGACAAAGTCTTAATTTCACTTGTCATCATTTGACTAAAAACAATAGGTAAATGAAAATAATTTTTTTTTTTTTATTATTAATATGCATACAAAATTTTGTGGAAATGATTTTTTTTTTTTTTTAAAAAAAAAAGAATAACAAGTAGCGTGTGAGGTGATTATTTTATAACTCCCAACTTTTTTAAAATGCCTAATCTGTCTCTAAAAATGACCCTTTCGCTTAGGAGTGAGCATAGAAAAATTTGGAAGGCATAACAAAAAATATTGTTTCCTCTCTCCACTATCATCATTTCTAGGATAACCATCATTGGCTTTGAAGTGTGAAAATGAAAAGGGAGACTCTTGTTGCCTCTTAAGTGACGAAAAAAGAGCTACTCGTTTGTGTGTAGTAAGACAAGCAAGAGATCCAATTTGTGGAAGATCCGCTTGAAGTATATTGAATTATCAAATATCGTTTAATTAACATTTGGTATCAGAGCCTTATGTGCTTGTTTCCGCCATTATGAATTGAATGTGATTATATGATTTCTACTCAGAATTATAGCAGAGAGATTTTACAAGAGCGAGCGTAGAAATTAGAAAGGCATAACAAAAAATATTGTTAACAATCATAATCCCTATGGTAACCATCGCCAGCACTAATTTGAAGTGATCGTGCAAGGGACGTAGGCTGTAAAACAAGGAAGAATTCTGACTTGTGGAAGATCAGATTGAAGTGTGATATATCAAATAACCTTCATTCATTTAACGCACGTGTAAAACCTTCATTAAAATTTTAGTTCACTTGAACGATATTTTTGCAATAAAAAAAAAATGGGTCAGAAATATTTTTAAAATGTTATTTGAGTTAATTCAAAAGCCAAGGTGTAACACCCCGGTCACAACCCGTAAGAGAAATACTTATTCCTGAACGAATTGAATAATACATTTTTCAAAAATACCCATATTTTTTTATTTTATTTTAAACTTAAAACAAGAAAAATAAAGTGGGTGGCCGACCACCCCAATGGATAGTCATCCACCACCCACAAAAGAGGCCAAGGTTAGTCACACCACCCCTTGGAGCTCCACTAGTTAGGGTGGTCGCGGCCATCCTCAGGGCATCAGGGGGTGGTCGCAGCCACTCCAAAAGGTCGTCTAGGGTGGTCATGGCCACCCCCGTTGATTATCAGGGGTGGCCTAGCCACCCCAAATTTGCTTTTAGGGTAACACCCTAAAAAAGATAATTGAAAGTTCAATGTAATTAAATAAAACAATTATAATTAATAAAAATAAAAATTGCACCGCGCCACCCCTAGCCACCCCAGATTTGCTTTTAGGGTGGCGCGGCCACCCCTTAAGTGCAATTTTTATTTTTATTAATTATAATTGTTTTATTTAATTACATTGAACTTTCAATTATCTTTTTTATGGTGTTACACCATTTCACTTGAAAATGGAGAGCATCTTATTCATTTTTTGTTTTTTTTTTTTTTTTTCTGATGTTATATTTCTTAATGATATTGCTAAGAGAATACCTTCAATCCAGATGGGCCATAAAAGCTCACTTTTACTACCTCCAATAAAAGGCTGACACAACATCTAAAAGCACTAAGTACAATATAATAAAATAGACAAGAAAAGACTAGATGTTATAAACATAAAGAGACATATTTTCACTTATCCCCTAAGTCTCTTGCTCTTGTGTGTGTGTGGCTACCGACGAGACCAAGCCAAGCAATCTCTGAAACCTCTACATGCGACTAAGAACATCCAACTAGGAATCATATTGTGTTGATTTGCTATTGTTTTGGTTCTGGGTAATTTGCTAACTTTTTCGCCCACATCAGACTAATTTTTTGCATACATAAGGATCTTGTTCCACCAAGACTTTTTGACTGAGTGTTTGGGAATTTTTTTGACAGGTGATTAGTTGTTGTGGCTTTGTGGCTTTTGGAATAGTGGTTTTTTTTTTTTTTTTGGGTGCATTTGTAGTGGCTCTTTAAAAGAGTGGGCTTTGTTGTGCATTGGCTGTTGTTGGGCGAATTTTATTTTATTTTTTTCTTAGCATCAAACCAATTATAGCCAATTGAAATGGAGAAAGTGCTTTTGATCATGTGTTATTGTGTTTGTTGTCAGTTGGTGAGATAGTTATTGGAGGCTGTAAAAATGAGATTTTGCAACCCATCTTGATAGTATTAAGTAAAAATTATTTTTTTCTATTTAATACAATAGCCTTATGATTCTATAGATTTACTTCTTTTATCAAGCATTTGTTCATGTAGCTTTTGTTAATGGAACTACGGTTACTAAAATGTAATTAATCACTCGGCCTTTAAAATTCTTACCTTCATTTTAATGTACTGTGTCCTTTTGAGTTTTGGTGATTTTTATACAAGTTACGTAGTAATAAAAAAATAACTCTTTTTTGGGAGCTCATCTCCCAAATATTCTGACAATATTTTTTTTCGTTAAAAAAATTTAAAAAGAAGGACCTTATGTAATGTCATGTGGCATAGTATTGCGCATTACTTTAAGTACTGAACCAATACATTTATTCTCATCCTGGGTCAAATTAATTTATTATATTTGCCTCAAATCTTTCTGTCACTTACAAAATTATTATTTTTTCTTCTAAAACTATTATTTCCATGCAAGCAGGTGCCTTTCGGTACTAATTTACAAACACACACATATGAATAGTATAATGATTTAATTTTTTTTAATATTCTAATATACATATTTATCATGCTTTTCAAATCAATATTTTTTTTTCAAACTTTTTATATGGGTGTCTTGATGTAATATATCGTAACTAGTGGATCATTCCCTTCACTCTTCCATTTGAAATTAACTACGTTCTTACTTGTACACATGTTTTGCAAAAACCCATAGGTCAACATAAAAACTATTTCAGGCAAACCTGGCAAAAAACTATTACTTAACCCCAAAAGTCACTTTGCTAAAAACCAACCAAAGTTCATAAAGTTAAAACTATTAAACAACATTTATTTGAATCAAATTACTTTAAGAATAAATAAATTGCATAAAGTATATAGGTGTTAAGCCTTAATCATCGTTTTAATATTCCAATATGCATATTTATCATGCTTTTCAAATCGATATTTTCTTTTCAAACTTTTTGTATGGGTGTCTTGATGTAATATATCATGACTATTAGATCATTCCCTTCACTCGTTCATTTGAAACTAACTGCGTTCTTACTTGCACACATGTTTTTCAAAAAAACATAGGCTAATATAAAAACTATTTCAAAACCTTCCAAGCCTAGCAAAAAGCTATTACTTAACCCAAAAGTCATTTAACTAAAAACTAACCATAATTCATAAAGTCAAAGCTATTAAACAACACTTATTTTAATCAAATTACTTTAAGAATAAGTAAATTTCTGTAGAGTATATAAGTACTAAGCCTTGATCATCATTCTAATTATACATCAAAATAAAAAGTTTCTAAAGCGGAAAAAATCTATGGCTTACAAATGTATTAGAAAACTTATGATAGTTATGATGGAGTTGCTTTTCCTCATTCTCCTAAAAGTACAAGCTAACCATCTTGCCCATATCTCTTTCCCCCCCTCTTTCCTTCCCATCCAGCATCCTCATTTCTTTGAACTTGATAAAGTTCAAACTCATAATCTTGTCCCTTCCAATTTTTCTCCCGCTCCACTGCCCATCATCTATGCTCACTCCTTTGGTCTTGATGAAGTTCAAGGAACGATTCATACATGTGTTGCAGATGCAATTGGAGTTTGCGAAGAAAAGTCACAAGAAAAATACGAATATGGTTTTTGTATTCTTCACGGTTTTGAAGAATGCGCGCATCCTCATGGCCGTAGCGTCATTGACGAATCTCACAATTTCTTAATACATTGCCTAGGTCATGCAAAGTGGAGGGAACTTCGATCTTGTTACTTATCATTGGCTGAAAAATCAACCAAGCACTCAGATGTGTTTTATACACAGAATCCCTAGAGCAAACGTTTGATAAAGATTTCTTAATTATTTTTTCTATCTCCACCCATTTGTTGGTCGTCAAATTAATTACCTACACCACAAAGTTGGAAACCATGTTGCGACTTGTTTCTCTCAATACCTATCAGTCTTCTTTGATACCGGTAAAAAAGACTTCAACTTGTATATATTTCTACGACATAAACAGAATGTTTATTATGGATTATTTATTTTCATTCACTACAAGATTTTTGTAGTGCCTCGGGTAATTACTAGGCTATGATTTGCTTAGTCAAAGGATTAGTAAGGGTTCTCTATTCATTAGGAGCCGTTTTGGATAAGTTTTGGGGGCTTTTCAACACTGACCGAACGTTGGCCAAAAAGACCACCGAACGTTCAGAACCAAAACCAAGAAACCGCTAGGTAATTATTCACCGAATGTTCGCGAGGGGACCACACCGAACGTTTGTTGACCAAACTTTGACCCACTAGGTAATGACTAAACCTACACCTGCAAGTCTCAAACATTGTACACACAGTACACCGAACATTCCGCCATAGACCACCAAATGTTCGCTACATTACAGACTGTCACAGTAGTAGCTTTAGCTTTTCTAAACCTGTAAATACTCCCTCCTACGCCCTTCTAAACATCATTCTGCTTTCTAAGCCGTATAGAAACTTTGCTTGAGTGGTTGGTGAGTTTGAGAGAACGATAAGAGCTTTCTTGGAGGTTTTGCTCAAAAGAGGTTACCTTCTTGCCCTAATTTTTGTTTTACTTAGTTTTTATTCTATTTAGATAGTATTCCATAAGCTTGGTTCTAGTTTTTGAGATTATTGTCCTTATTAACTTTTTATCTTGATTTTAGCATGATTTAGTGTTTCATTATCATTTAGCGTATTTATTTTTGCATGGTGATGTTATTTTAAGCTAGAGTAAGTTAGAAAGCTTTCTTGAAGCCTTAGAACCTGTTTAGAAACCCGTTGGGATGAGATAAGATTTTTGCCCTAGACATTCTAGTTGAGCGTTCGGCCTCAAGCCCTGACGTTCACCTAGTTTGGTCGAACGTTCACTTACCAAACAACAACCTCTGTTTTTTTTTTAAGTTCTTGGGCTAGAGTTTGTTTTAGCTCGAACGTAGAATTGATAATAGGTCTTTCCACAGATTTTAGGCGTGTGTGCAAATCAAAGGAGTTTTTGGCTGAAGAATACGACTTGGATCAGTACAAACTCACATGCTACTTGCCGTTATTTTTTCTGCATTCTACGATTATTTTGTGTACCAAACATACATTTTTATAACTCTTATGAAACACATTTTGATGTACTCTATGAACTTTGCTTTTGTGAAAATATTTCGCTTCAACAAGATAATGAACATAATGAGATTTGTAGAACATGCATGTAAAAAAAGATTAAGACTAATTGCATCGTATGACATGGTACACCGGTACGTACGGGATAAAAGTCATGGGCTTACTATATATGTTAACTCTATGGTCAAAAGTGTGGATGTCTTATATAGGTGTTGAATCCAATGGTTGTTTTGTGACCGGCACAGCTGTAATTTGCGGGTCACTACAAGACGTACATCATTAGTAGTGTTGACCATTCGAGGTCAGACTCGGTTGGGCTGCTAGTGTTATGAACGGTAGCATACAATGGTCGAGGCACCGACATTGTATTACAGGTCCCTCAGGACAACGCCAACCCTACTGAGAATGTGTAATATTTCGGGTAGACCCTACAGTTTGAAGTGTCACTTGATTCTCATAATTACAACATATATTATAGTTATATTGCATCCATAAATAATTGTCATGTCACAATGCCACATAATTTTATCAACAATTGAGTTCATCATTCAAAAAACATAAGCATCATGTGCATTTTTACTTACTAAGTCTTTAAACTCACCATTGTATTATTTTCCCTTTATTATGAAACATATGTCGTCATAGCTAGTCTAGCAGAAGATGGATTCAGAGAACCAATTAGTTGTGACAAAGGACTTGATTCTGTCATTTTTTAGGATCTAGACCCAGTGTGGCTCAAATCCATGTGGGATGTTGGAGGAACTAACCGTCAAGAGTTGATCAAGATTTTGATTATATTATCTTTAGTTAAGCTTAGGCGTTGATGCTAATTTAAAACAATCACTAGTAATCTGTATTATTATTTTGATGACCTGTTTCTGACCAATACATTTGGAGATCCAATTATGTTACGATGCTTTATGTTTATTCTGGTTTGAATTATTGCTATCTATATCCCTTAGTTTAAATTCTTCCACTTTAGTCTTTCTTCGAAGATGATGAGATCCCTGAGTCTTGTTCTGAAAGAAATTAGGCTAAAAGGTGAACCATGAAGTCAATTACCGGTTAATTGATTTCCAATGGGCGTTATAATTTTCAACATAGATATCTATACATTTTTCTAAATTATGGAACATTTAACACTTAAAGTAATGTCAAACAAAACTTTTATCATTATCATGACCATTGATTGTCACTCTTTCTTTCTATAAACCAAATAAGTAATTTCCTAATAGATTGGTTCATTAGGTGTAACAATTTATCCCTTCGTTGTATAATCTACTTATAATTTATCCTTTTGGTTTTGGATAATCTTCATTAAAACCCTTTATCGTTGTGTATTAAAGTGAAATTTTAGTACCCTTTATCGTTGTGTATTAAAGTGAAATTTTAGTTTTCTTGTTAAAAAAAATGAAAAAAAAAAAAAAAACACACACACACACACTTTCAAGTATTATATCTTGTTATTCCAATCATATAAAACAACATCCTCAAACAATATTGGCATCAACATAGTGAAACTTTTTCTTATAGATATGCTAATAGATAAAGAAGCATTTTAAGAAGAAATGAAACATTAAGAAATTAGAGATATTCTTGTTGATTTGAATCATAGAGATGATGATAACTTGATGGCCTTGGAAATTTAGTAGTCATGTCTAGTGGTACAACATGTACAATAAGCTTTTTTTTTTTTTTTTGCTTTGTTATTGGTGCATTAACTATAATTTTTACTTAATTAATTTACCTTTCTTCTAACTTTACTCAAAACATGTTTTCCCATGTTCTTCACTACTCACTTTATTTATTGAGGTCCATTTCACACATAGAGCATGCTTTGGTTAAAGATTTATATGGGGGCTTCTCAAGGAATGTTCGAGAGCAAGACTTTCTATAACAGTCCTCAATTGATCATCATTTCAAAAAAATACTATTTTGAGTTATGGAATAATGTAAATTAGGGACATTGTACTACCTAATTTGATATCGTTGTGTTTTCAAGTTACCATTTTGGACCCAAATTATATCATTTGGGAGTTAAATTTTATATGGAATTTGCTTATCTTGTTTTATACTTGGAAATTTTAGAGTTACTCGCTGCTTTATTAACACCTAAAAGTTACATACTTTTATATATATATATATATATATATATATATATATATATATATATATATGTTATTATTACTTAACACTAAGTTATATATGAATCAATATCTATATGTAATATATTATATTTAAAGGAATGAGAAATGTTTATTTTCCATCTTTTACTCATCTCTTGTCCATCTTTTAATATAAGAGATTGGCGAATCCACCATTGAATATGCGTGACCACATGTAAGTCCTACCAAGTTAATGCTAGACTTGCAAAAAAGATAGGTAAGAGATGAGCAAAAGCTGGATGTGTAACGCTTCTCTTAAAATAAAATTGCTAAATTTTTATATATGGTTTCACTTGGTAAGCAATAAATTCACATAATTTCAAAATGAACTTGTCAATCCTTGTGATTTGCATATGTAACAAATGATCCTCACAATGTACATCCATTTTTCTGATAGAGTTCTTATAAAATTACAAATTTACCACGAAGTCTCAACATCAAACATCAAGGGAATTCTAACAAATATCTCTTGGTCTATAATCTTAGGTCTAGATGACACTAAGGCACCATTCCCCTTTGAAAAATGTATTACTACTCCAAAAACTTGTTTATTATAGTTTATGCGGAATTAACATATAGCAATTTATAACCAATCAATCACCAAAATAATCAAAACAGTAAATCAATCAGACACAATGATTTTGGTGACAAAGAGGAAACCTTTAGAAATCGTTCTAAAAGTAAAACCTTTCTGGGGCAACCAAACCCAGGAAATCACAATAAGAAAATATTTCAAGATTACAGACACGAGGAACACTTACAACCTTTTGCAAGTCCTTGACTCTGTAAGATCGACAAGTCTCCAACTCGTCTCCTTGCTCACAATCTTCTTCACACATGATTCTCTTTTATCGGATCCTTCCAATAGACTTCTCAATTGAAGCTCACAATCAAACTAACAAATACTCTAAGAGGGACAATTTATCTCACAACATAAACTCTCTCTTAGCACAACCTCTCACGAACTCTCTGGTGAAAATTCGGACCTATACAGATAAAGCTTAAAGACCCCTAGTCTAGTTAGAACTCAATTACATTGTAAAATAGACCTAGAAGCTACGGACCGTCCAGACGGTAGGTGGACTCGTCTGGACGGGGCTTGTAAAACACGGGAAACTAAGTTCTCGTAGAAGGCCGTCCGGACAGGGGCTCTAGGGCAACATCACTTTCGTGCGTTCTTTTGGCGCGGCGCGTCCGGACGGCTTGCAGACAAGGCTCTCGGGTTTTTCTTGCTCATCTACCTCGTCCAGACACCAAGCAGACAGGTTTGCAGACGAAGCTCTCAAGTTGAACAATTACTTTGTGGCACTGATGTCCGTCCAGATGGCTATGAATCCTATCCGAATGCCCATGTGGATTTGGCACTTTGAACACCATTTTGATCACTAAATATTTAGCCAACAAATAAAACTAACACCCTTAACCAACATCCTAGAAGTAGAACTAGTGGCACAACAAATAGAATGGGGATCAAAAACAATTTTCCCTTTGTTGACACATGTGGTTTTCGAAGCATAAGCGGTTTTGTAAAATCCAATTTCACACATTTCCCCCATAGGGCTTTCGAAAACTCAAAGCATGGTCAAGAATAACAGAAGGATTAGGCATTAAACTATATCATTATGCATAGAGTTTTCATGGTTTACAGAATCATCAATAACATTCAAATTATGCAATAAAGCACAAGTCGATTCATTCTCACACTTCTTCACAAGAATGGGAGGGTCACAAAAACAAGGACCATAGACTCTTTCTACAGGGGCGATAAAAGCCATGGAGCTCATATACTTGGAATAATTCAAGCCTTTACCCTTTATTTTCAATGAAGGGTTCTTGCTAGTACCCTTATTGAATGTGAGGAACCTAGCAAACATCTTGGCACACAAGGCCATTTCCTCACCAAATGAATCATTCGAAGATGACTCACTCAAGTCTGGGGGTGAAAAAGGTAGTTACGGTTAGCGGTTATTGGCTATAACCACTTACTGTAACCGCCTAGGCAGTTAGTAAAATTCACTAACCGCCTATGCGGTTAGCGGTTAATAACCTTAATAAGCCCTTTTTAAAGAAAAAAAATTAAAAAAAAACATTAAAAAGTTCAATTTTTTTTTAAAAAAAACAAAAAAACAAAACAAAAAACAAAAAAACAAAACAAAACGACATCGTTTATATGGTAATATGATAATACCTTACTACATAGGACATCATTTTTAAATTTTTATATATATTTAAAAACAAAAATGATGTTGTTTCATATATATATAAAGGCAGTTGGCAGTTTTTTCAAAACCTAAAACCACTAGCCGTAACCGCCTAGGCGGTTAGCGGGCAGCTAATAACCGTCCACCTTTTCACCCCGGCTAAAGTAAAGTCACATGGATCAGCCAAACAAGACCCGTCATCACTTCTCAATGAGGTGATAGAAGCCATAGAGATATTGTTCTCCAAAGTTGCTATCTTAGCTTTCAATATGGACCGAAAATGCTTTGGACAAGGAACTCCATTATGTCCAAAATTAAAGCACTCATGGCACTTGATGCCTTGAGTATCCTTCTCTTTCTTCTCCTTGTCGTTACTTCGAACATTAAAGGATCGAGAAGTAGCCATAACACAAGGGGTAAGTCCAAAATGAGTGAACCCGTTTTGATACCAATTGTAAAAACACCAAAATCGTGGTCTACCCCAAATTAACAATCGCAAGCAATATATATAAAGAAATAAATCGAAAGTCTTAGATAATCAAATATCGAAATATGTGATTCAGATAACAAGAAGGCAAGCTGTTTGATGTGATTTTTGAGTAATATTAGCTATATATACACAATATAGATAGAGGTTTTATTTTTTAGAACATATGCTGGAAATGCTCTTAAGTAGCTGATGATACTCTTATGCAACTATTTTGTTTCCTTCCCCTCGAATCTTTTTGTATTGGGGGAACTTCACTTACCTCCCCTATACTTTCACGCTTTTGCGTATACCCCCCCCCCCAATTGTTCAAAACCCTCTCAATTTTGATGTATCCAACTTGCTTCCTTTCACTTTGCCCCTTCAAGTTAGGATTTTCTCAAGAAATCCTTAACTAAAATGGTGCAGTAGCCCGCGGCCCCTTATTTTTTATTAAAAAAAAAAATTTAAAAAAAATTTAGGGGTAGAAAGGTCAAAAGCTAACGGTAGGGGGGTATTTGAAAGGAAATGAAAGTTTGATACACCAAAGTGAGAGGTTTTGAACAATGGGAGGGTGTCTGCAAAAAGCGCGAAAGTATAGGGGGGGTAAGTGAAGTTTCCCCTTTTGTATTCTTTGATTTTTGTTTAACAAAGCTTAATTATCATTTGTACTATTTGTATGTTAAATTCGCTAAAAACCTCCTGGCCACCCCAAAAGAAAAAAAAAAAAATATTATTAAATATAATTTTTTAATGTTTTTAATTTAAAAAATTATTTTTTTTTAATTAATTATATGGACATGTGTCAATTTGTTATTGGTACTAACATGGCATTCCGTCAAATTTTGGATGGAATTTAAACGGAGGTACCATCTCTGTCTTTAGGCAAACCAGAAGTATCTCCTATGATAAAAAGTAAACCATAAATGACAAAAAATAAAGAATTTAAACCACATGAGGAAATAAGGTACTTAACCAAACTTTTTACAACAAAACTTAGAAAGCTAATAAATCACTCTCACTATCGTCTTCGACCACAACCCCGATCTGTCAATGGCTAGTTTAGTAGAAAAGCCGCGAATCATCGCGATGCAATTAGATGTAATTATCATTTATCTATTTCTTGACTTGAAATGTAAGCAATTAAATTGGAAAAAAAGATGCAAGAACATAATGTTGGGATAAAAGATGCTACTATATAATATCCTCTTTTCACTTTTTGGAGTTATTTCAGAACAAATCACACTAGTTAAATCTAATTGATATTGCACAGGTTGGACGTGTACAATAAAGACGACAATTTACTTCAAACAAAACACTGAAACGTTACATTAACTATATATATATTTCGTACACATAATATAATCTCTGATAGCGCTGATAGGTGCATGATAGTTTCTTAAATTTGGCATGACAAAATGTATTATTCCACTGCAAACTAAAATCCAATCTCCATACAGACTAATACTACATGATTCAGTGGAACAAAAAAAAAAGGGGGTGGGGGGGGGGGGAAGATGAGTATTAACCATCTTAGGTCTTGTTGATCCTTCGAGGGAGATGAGTTAGGTTATGGCTCAGTTAGATTTGAAAGAGCACCTACGGTTTTTACCGTATATGACCTTCATGTGCGGCTCACAGTGAGCATGTGCTATTATGATCATGCTTAGATAGAATAATTACAATTAATCTCTCACACTTGCCTTTTTAAAGGAAAAAAACAAAATAGGGAAAAAGTGGAGAGAAAAAGTTGCTTCAAATGAACATAAACATTACATCGATGAACACTTGACAAAGGAATCTAGGGTACACCTAAGAGAATAAGAGAGAAGCCTTAGACTTGCTGTGGGGAATCTCCCTAGCTACCGAAGAACTTGATAAGAGAATCAACCTCTTTTTCTTTTTCTTTTTTTCTTTTCTGTTTTTTTCTATTCGACAAGAAAATCAACCTACATATAATATTATAGATCTGGACAAAGCCTTAATTGCACTTGTCATTTGAATAAAAAAAAAATAGGTCAATAAAATTTACTACAATTTTTTTTTTTATTAATATGCATACAAAATTTTGTGGAAATTTTTTTTTTTTTTTCATACTATTGTCTTATTTATAGTTTTGGCCGACACTTACATGCATAATGAATTGCTACAACATAAATTAAAAAGGTAACTTCACTTTAAACTCTTGAATTATCATACGATTTGACAAGCCCCCAAACTTTAAAGAATAAACCTCTCATGCGGTCATGATATAAAAAGAGGGTTTTCCAGCACCCAATAGCATGAAGACACACCATATAAAGCAAAAAAAAAATGCACAAAAAAACTCTACATGCTAATACACTTGATTTTCTCTCTTTCTCTTCTTCTCTTCTTCTCTCTTCTTCTCTGGTTCTTCACCGAGAGTAGCCTCTTGTTCATTATTTCTCTTCTTCTCTGGGTCACGCCGGCAAGACCCACGGGTCTCCTTTCTCCAGGCGGCAGCCCTCTCCGGCGAATCCTTTAGGGTGATAAAATCCCTAAAGGGTTAATCTTTCCTTCTAAGCTAGTTTTGAATCCAAAAACGAGTTTTGAGGCATTAGAGTCTGATTTTGAAGCAGGTTTGCAGAAAAAGGTGCCAGAGATGATGACCCCGTCGAGAATCGGGTCACACCAGGCGAGACCCACGGCGTGGGTCTAGCCAAACCCACGCTGTGGGTTGTGGGTCTGGCTGGCTGGTCTCACCAGAAATATCTGGTCTTGCCGGATTTGTTTGGTTCCTATTTAGATTGGGTGTTTTTGTCCTATTTGAATTTGTTGCATTTTTCTTGAAATAATGATGTGTCTCATGCTTATTGGAGGCTGCAAAATGGCTTGTTTATGCACCATCTGCATAGTAGGGGCTTTCAACTTAAAACCTCTTAATTTGAACCCATGAACTTTCAATTGCAGTCAATTTGAACCCCTCCGTCAGATTTAGCTGTTAACTTCTAACGGCAATACCTAAAAAGACCAAAATATCCCTGATTTTCCTTTCTTTTTTTTTTTAAAGCAAAAAATAAAAAAAAATAATGATAAAAAAATATATAAATATAAATATAAAGAATAAAAAATTTAAATTATTATTATTATTTTTTTTTTAAAAAAAAAGACCTATAGGTCAAGCCAGACCCACGCGGGTCTAGCCATGACCGAATGGGTCTGGCCGAGACCCAATCGTGGGTCAGCAGACCCATGGTGGGTCTCTGTTCTAGTGGCTCATGGTCTTGCACGTCAAGGTCTCTCCAGGCCACGACTCCGCATCTGCCAACAGCGGCTCCGGAAAGATTGGCTACGTTAAGTACCTCATCGACGAAGATGATAGGATTCAAAGGATCTATGACGAGAAATCAGAAAAGTAACTAAAGCAAAGAGAATATAATGATCACTTCGAGGGGATCAGGACTCCTATTCTTGCATTATACAAAGGTAATTTTCCTGGATGACTTTGCCATACGGCATCTACAGCTTTTATAGGGGAAAATTAAGCTAAATATGGAAATACGAATTCAAGAATAACTAAGAAAATACGTAACTTGCAAGAAAACAATCTATATAAGGAAATTAACTTAGTGGCCAAGCCAAGCGTAAGGACCAAGCAAAGAGAGGATTCTAGAACCCTCAAGAATCCTATCACTCCCCCACCCTTAGAAACAACCTTGCCCTCAAGGTTGAATACTAAGAAAGTCAGGAAACTGCTCCTTGATGGTGTCGTAGGGCTCCCATGTGGCATCTTCTTGGGGCAGGTGGACCCACTGGACGAGAACTTCAACGGCAGCTCGATTATGGCGTTTGACAAGCCTACAATCCAGAATAACAGCAGGTTGAGCACAGACTTCTCCGGTAGAAGTAATGTCAGGCAAGTGCTGTTGGGGAAATACATTCATGCCCAACTTCTTTTTCAAGTAGGAAACATGGAAGACCGAATGGATCTTGGAGTCAGGTGGAAGATCGAGGTGATAGGCGACAGGACCAATAGCTCCAGAACTTTATAGGGTCCATAAAAACATGGTGACAGCTTCAACGACGAACGCACCTGGATGGAGATTTGGCGGTAAGGTTGTAGACGGAGGAAGACCCAATCACCAATGTTGAATTCATGTTCAATCCTATGCTTATCGGCCTGATGCTTCATGCGAGATCGGGCGGCGGTTAGGTTATCCTTAAGAAGCTGCAAAAGTTGGGTGCGATCTTCAAGAACACGATCAACCTAATCCACCACCGACGAGCCTGTAGTGTAGGTTGGTACTATCGTAGGAGGCCGCCCATAAACTGCTTCAAAGGGAGTCATCTTGGTAGCAGAGTGATAAGTGGTGTTATTCCACCATTCGGCCCAGGGAAGCCACCGGACCCACTCTTTGAGCTTATCTTCTGTGAAACACTACAAGTAGTTCTCCAAACACCGATTCACTACCTTTGTTTGTCTATCGGTTTGGGGATGATAGGCGGTGCTTGATGTGGTATTTTTGTGACCAAAAATATCAATTATCAAAATAACCGCTCGCAATATGACGAATCTTTGTAGGATACGGCTATAGAGTGGGTGTCGAACCTCAAGGACTGCAGGGGTTTTGTTATCAAATTCGAAAAATCAAAGTTAACTTAATTAAAAAGGAAATTGATTTGATTTTCTTTAAAACTAAAGTGCATGAAAATAAAAGAGATTTAAAATAAGAGAGAGAGTTTAGGGTATTGACTTCACCTCTATCCGCACAACAATGGCTAATCATAATTAATCCCAGAAATTCATTCTATGCATGTTATAAATAAACAAAAACTTCATTATTAAATAATAAGCATAATCTATCTTTAGTTGGCACGAATCGTCCATCTAACCACTAAGATGCAGTATAACCCGTCTTCCCTAAGTATAAATTATCAAATTCTTTAACAGGATACATACAATCAATGAATAAGTGTAACCCATCTTTAGTAGGCACCGACTGTCTACCTAAATTACATTAAACTAGAGTGTAATACAATCCGTCTTTCCCTAGGCATGGCCTATCGAATCCTATTGATCATATGTCAATTAAACCCATTGTATAACCATCATCCTCATAATCACAGAAAACAAGAATGATTTGAGATCAATAAAAGTAAAATACTTTCTAAGAAGAGAAAAATTTCACAAATATTGATTTTAGAATTTAAGAACAATTGCATTTAATTATTAAGAATATAATCGAAAGGTAGCAATTCTCATAGTTATAGAATCAACATACATAAATTGAAAATCTAGAAATTAAATACAATCAAACCATTGTGCTTGGATAGGGTTACATCAACACTCCACGAAGGGGTTTAGCCGCTCATGGTCTTCTAAGCTCCAAAGACAAATTTCTGATTTCTAGCTCTAGGAAGCGGTGTGTCTTTTTTTTTTTTTTCAATGCTTAGAGGCCTATTTATAGGGATTAATAGAACCTTAGAAACCCTAGGAATCCCAAAAAAATTGTAATTCAGTCTCCCAGTTGGATTGGGAGAACTAGAAAAACTTTCCTTATCAATTTTGGACTCCTTTTTGTCTCTGCCGCCTGTGTGCGCTCGACCGCACTGTAGCTGTGCTCGAGCATACTGTAGCTACAATAACGTGCTAAAGTAACTTTGCTATAGTACTTGAAATGCATTTTGAGCCCAAAATCAATGATTTTCTTGTATCTTTATTAAACACCTGAACACACAAAAATAAAACAAAATCAAACAAACAACAATGCTAAGGAATGAACATATGCAAATTAAGGGGCTCGAATGTGCAACATTCGGCGCTTATCAATGCTCATCTTTAATTGGGTGCCCTACAAACGGAAAAGCTCCTTCCAAAAGTTAGAAGTAAAAATCTTATCCCAAGCACTTACTATCGAGGGCTTGCTACTGTTTCGCCCTTCTGTCGTTGGCAAACTTCGCATTTAGTGACAAAGTGCTTGATATCCTACTTCATCCCCTTCCAATAACAAATGTGAGAATGCGCTTGTAGGTTCAAAGGAACCCGGAATGGCCAGCACTAGGCGTTGCATGTAATTCCTGCAAGATAACAGATCTGTGAGTGGAATTTGTAGCCAACATAATTCGCCCTTGGTAGCGGAGATGGTCCACAACCAATGAGTGATGTGGAATGGAGGAGGGATCATGTGTCAGCCGCTGAACAATCTTTTGGAGCTCAGGGTCACTCCACTGCTCTTCCTTAATGAGCTCAAAAGTGGGCCATGTACATGTAGATAGACTATGGAGCTCGGCATGCTCTGGGAGGCAAGAGACCGCATCGGCCACCAAATTCTCAACCCCTTTTTTGTAGACAATTTCATAGTCATACCCGAGCAATTTGGTTACCCACTTATGTTGCTCCATGGAGGAGATCCGTTGTTCCAATAAATATTTCAGGCTGTATGATCAGTTTGCATTTAGAACCGACAATCAATTAAGTAAGGTCTCCATTTGGTAACAGCATGGATGACAAGAACGACACCTCTCAAGAACGAATGCTCTGATGTTAGATTATAGGATCCAAGGGATCTATCACAAGAAATCAGAAAAATAACTAAAGAAAAGAGAATATAATGATCACTTCGAGGGGATCAAGCCTCTTATTCTTGCATTAAGCAAAGGTAATTCTCATTGATGACTTTGTCATACGCCATCTACATCTTTTATGGGGGAAAATTAAGCTAAATATGGAAATACGACTTCAAGAATAATTAAGAAATACGTAACTTGCAAGAAAACAATCTATATAAGGAAATTAACTTAGTGACCAAGCCAAGCGTACGGACCAAGCAAAGAGAGGAGTCTAGAACCCTTAAGAACCGTATCAGAAGAGGACGGCGTCAACAACCAAAGCGTCGTCCTCAAGTGCGCCGAAATCCAAAATGCCATCTCTGAAGGTCTCCATTTCTATCGTTCAATTTCAAAATTCTCAATTTTAGTTGATTCAAATTCGTTTTTTTTTTTTTTTTTTTCGACTGATGGTTATTAATAGATTTGAAAGTGTTCTTGTTTTTGGTTTTTTGCTTGAGTTTGGATTCGTCTAACTTGATACTACGCCTTTGAAGATTTTCTTCCATTCTACGTGTCTATCGACATTTTTTTAGGGTTCATGCGTGAAGGAGAGCAACAATCTCTTTTTTTTTAAAAAAAAAAAAATTGGAATTAAGAGTAAATTTGGAATTTTATTAAAAAGACAGGAGTATAAACGTCATTGTCACACTTTTAACATTTAAAATCTGACAGATGGGTTCAAATTGATTGCAATTTAAAGTTCAGGGGTTCAAATTGAGAGGTTTTGAAGTTTGAAGAGCTTGTCAAATCGCGTGGTAATTCAATGGTCTAAAATAAAGTTACCCCTAAATGAAAATACTTGATAAATAGATAAATGTTGGAGCTCACGCTTATGTGAACTTGAACTTAATTACCGAAGATTTTGTCGATTTTTCATTTTACGGGACTGTTGCAATTAGAAAAAACGGAAGTGGAAGAGTAATGCTACACTTATTCTTACTTCTCCACATTCATTAGAAAAAAAACAGAAGCGATAGAATTAGCCCTATATGAGTCTTGCTAAAAGGGCAAGGCTGATTTCAAATCTAAAATGAAATATATATTGTGTTGGAAATTAAACTGATTCACGGGCGATAATGGAGCCACAATTCAAATTAGAATAATTTGTAAAAGAATAACAAGTGGTGAGTCCTACAAATCTAATGATTAATTTTTTTAAAAAATTAAATTAAATAAAAAAAAAAAAAAAAAGTAGATGCTCTAACATTTTTTATTGGGTTAAATTCACTTTATCCCTCTGAAGTTTCAAGGATTTTTCAATTCGAACCCCAATATTTAAAAATTGGCAATGTACCCCCTTAATGTTTCAAAAAATTTCAATTCAGACCCTCCGTTACTAATTTCCGTCTAATTGGACGAAAATTATAAAAAAAAAAAAAAAAAAAAAAACATTGAGAGTAATTACGTAATTTCCTAGATTTCCATCCAATTTGACGAAAATTAGTAACAGGAGGCCTAAATTGAAAATTTTTGAAACATTAGGGTGGTACATTGCCAATTTTTAAACATTGGGGTTCGAATTGAAAAACTCCTGAAACTTCAGGAGAGTAAAGTGAATTTAACCCTTTCTTATTTTATAACTCCCACCCTTTTTGAAATGCCTAATATGTCTCTAAAAATTACCCTAAATACCTAATTTCTCTCTCTCTCTTTCTCTCTCTCTCTCTTTTTTTTTTTTTTTTTGACATGTCCACACAAGAGGTGGGAGGGGGACCTCCACTTCATTAGGCGTGATCCCAGCTCATTGAGCTACCTATTGGGGACCTTTATAGGAATTTTAAGTTGAAGGCATAACAAAAATACTGTTCCTCTCTCTACTATCTACATTTCTAGGGTAACCATCATTCACTTTAAAGTGTGAAAATGAAAAGGGAGACTCTTGTAGTTTCCTAAGTGACAAAAAAGAGCTAATCGTTCGTTTGTTGTAAGACAAGCACGAGATCTGATTTGTCGAAGATCCGCTTAAAGTATATTGACATATCAAATAACTTTTAAGTAACATTTGGTATCAAGGCTTATGTGGTTGTTTCCGCCCTTATCAACGTGATTATATGATTTCTACTCAGAATTTTAGTAGAGAGATTTTACAAGAGCGAGCGTAGAAATTAGAAAGGCATAACAAAAGATATTGTTCCTCTTTACTGTCATTAGGGATGAAAATGTGGTTACGGTTAATAGTTATTGGCTAAAACCACTAACCGTAACGACCTAGGTGATTAGTGGGTTCTAACCGCTTTTTTTAAATAAAACAAATTTTAATTAATTAAAAAACAAAAAAACAAAAAAACAAAACAAAATAATGTTGTTTCTATGGCAATACAATAATATTATACAACATCGTTTCTAGATTTTTATACACAAAAATGACATTGTTTCATGTATATATGCGATTAGCGATTAACGATTAGCACTTAACGGTTTTGAAAAAAAAAACCTAAAACTGCTAACCGCAACCGCAACCGCATAAGCAGTTAGCAGTTTTTGCTAACCACCTTCAAAAATGGTTAATGGAGGTTTGTAACTGCCCACCTTTTCACCCCTAACTATCATAATCCCTATGGTAAGTGTGAAAATTAAAAAGAGATGTTGGTTGGTGTGATTGTGCATTGGACATAGGGTGTAAAACAAGGAAGAATTCTGACTTGTGGAAGATCTGCTTGAAGTGTGATATATCAAATAACCTTCATTCATTTAATGTACGTGTAAAACCTTCATTAAAATTTTAGTTCATTTGAATGATATTTTTGCTATAAAAAAAATGACTCATAAATATTTTTTAAAATTTATTTGAGTTAATTCAAAAGCCAAGGACCAAAATCTTCAAGTAAGTAGTTCTTGATTTTGCAGTTTAATTTTAAAATAGCATATTTCTTTACATCTTCTTCTTGAAGTTCGATCTTAGTTTGGAAATTTTATTTTCTGCTATACAATTTCATTTTTGCACTCATAATTGCACAGAAAAAAATAATAATTCACAAGCCAACATTGAACTTTATAAAGAACAAATAAAGAGCTGTGCTATTTAAAATTAAACTGTAAAATAGAAATTACTTGCTTGAAGAATTCAGTCACTCCTTGACTTTTTGGGAAAATTTTACTCCTTGCTTCTCACCGAAGAACGTGTGATCTCAGGGATTAGTAGACCTTTCGAACTTCTTACCAATGACTGAAATAACCAAGGGAGTGTGGGCTCCTTCCTTACTCTTCAAAAATTTTAACTTATTCTTGAGAGTTAACTCAAGAATATTAGTTTTTGGTAAATACTAAAGAGCTGTAGAGATTGTGTGTCTTGTCAAAAGCTATAGACTACAGCCCATTAAATAAAAAGTCTCACTTGGTTAAATTACATCAGCTTGGTAAGAGACCAAAAGAAGAAAAAAAAATAAAACTAATTCCAAATAGTCTTAACTTTCTCAAGTCACCATTCAATTACACTTGATTCTACCAAACAATTGTATTTGCACTATGTATAATTTTTTATTAAAACAACTAATCCCTTTGAGTTACTTAATATTGACTTATGATTCTTCTATAAAATCTTTCGTAGCAAAATTATAGCAAAAGACACTGTCACTTAATTCTCTATCTCTTTATCTTTAAGTTACTAAGTTTATTATTATTCTCGTACGAGTGAAAGACTTATCACATGCACATTATTTTCGCATGCAAAACCAAAATGCCCTAGTCAGGAACTGAAAATAATACAATTTATAAAATTTATCTCACGGAAAAATTTCTTATCTTTTTTTTTTAAAAAATGACTTGGATTCCTTCTTGAGAAAAACTTTCACACAATATTACATATAATTACCCAACACACCAGGGATGTTGATAGAAATAAAGGTCTCATCACTCATCCATAAATGTATCAAAATAATCTCTATTTCACATCTAAGTTCACAATCTTCATAAGATTTAAAGTCAATATCATAAGTAATTTTAAGAAGTTATTTTATTTTCTATTAACAATATTTTGTGGAAACGCATAACGCCTACACATCAGAATTCAATGTCTAACAATATTTTGCTAATTAAATGCCCAATTCCATTACCAACTACGAAGTACTCAAAGTTTAAGGTGTTTGGTTTGCAAAATAGACCCCTAAAATATAATGGCTATTCCTATAAAATAGTCATTCTTTTGTTTGGTAAGGGTCTATTCCTAAGAATAGTTATTCTTTAAGGAATTGTATACATTTTCCAAAAACACTCATATTATTATTTTATTTTATTTTAAAATTAAAAATTAAAAATAAAAAACATGAAAATAAAGTAGGTGTCCGACCACCCCAATCGGTGGTCGTCCGCCACCCACAGAAGAGGCCGGGGGTAGTCACACCACCTTTGAGGCGTTTGGGGTGGTGCAACCACCCCTGTTGCATTTTGGGGTAGCTACGGCCACCCTCAAGGGCGTCGAGGTGTGGTCACAGCCACACCAGTAGGTTGTCTAGGGTGGCCGTGGCCACCCTAGATTTGCTCCGGGGGGTGGTGCAATGGGTGGCCGACCACCCCAATGTGTGGTCGGCCACCCACTTTCGTTCTATGTTTTTTTTTTAATGAGTTCAAAAAATAAATAACTAAATAATATTAGAATTTTAGTAATTTTGATTCAATTTTAGTTAAAGCATGTAAGTTGTTCCCAAACTAAGGAATAGGAATAACTATTTCATCTACTCTCCTCTACTCCTAGTAATAATTATTCCATTTCCTAATGGAATACACATTTCGCGAACCAAATGAACATAAGACTACAAGGTTTATAAACTAAGACCTTGTGTGACAACCCTGTTACTCACAGCATTATTCATATTCAATGCAATCCAATGACATTTCACATGCATAGCACACATAATTGTAATAAGGATGTAAAATACTATATGTCATATACTCAAATAATTTAATCAGTTATAACAACTTATATTCATTACAATTTTTAATGTCAATCATAGATATAAAATCATTGAGATTTAGAGCATAATTCCCAACACAAAACTCACTATAACACATATGGAGCTTATCATTCGAGCAGCTTGGAACAAACATGGAAAGGTACACCTAGAAAGCTTTTTACTATGCTAAACAGTAGCTTGTTTGAACCGAAAATCTCGGATCAAACCTAAGGCCTAAAAATAGGCACTTTCTAGAATTTTTAAGTGCAATTTTTTTATTTTTATTAATTACAATTGTTTCATTTAATTACATTAAACTTTTAATTATCCTTTGGGTGTTACACCATTTCACTTGAAAATTGAAAGGATCTTATTCGTTTGTTTTTCGATGTTATATTTCTTAATAATATTGCTAAGAGAATACCTTCAATCCGAACAGGCCATAAAATTCACTTTTACAACCTCCAATAAAAGGCTAACACAACATCTAAAAGCACTAAGTACAATATAATAAAATAGACAAGAAAAGACTAGATGTTATAAACATAAAGAGACATATTTTCACTTATCCCCTAAGTCTCTTGCTCCTGTGTGTGTGGCTACCGACGGGACCAAGCCAAGTAATCTCTGAAACCTCTACATGCGACTAAGAACATCCAACTAGGAATCATATTGTGTTGATTTGCTACTGTTTTGGTACTGGGTTTGCTAAATTTTTTGCCCTAATCAGATTAATTTTTTGCACGCGACTAAGAACATCCACCATGACTTTTGACTGAGTGTTTGGGAATTTTTTGACTAGATGATTGGTTGTTGCGACTTTGTGGCTAGGAATAGTTGTTGTTTTTTCTTTTTTTTTTTTTGTGGACTTGTAGTGGTGCTTTAGGTTAACATAAAAACTATTTCAAAACCTTTCAACCCTAGCAAAAAGCTATTACTTAACCCAAAAGTCATTTAACTAACAACTAACCATAATTCATAAAGTCAAAACTATTAAACAACACTTATTTTAATCAAATTACTTTAAGAATAAGTAAATTCGGTAGAGTATATAAGTACTAAGTCTTAATCATCATTGTAATTATACATCAAAATAAAAAGTTTCTAAAGTGAAAAAAAAAAAAAAATAATAAATAAATAAATCTGTGGCTTACAAGTTACAAATGCATTACAAAACTTATGATAGTTATGATGGAGTCGCTTATAAGGATGAAAAGGTAGTTGCGATTAGCGGTAGCCGCCTAGGTGGTTACTAAATTTCACTTGCCGCATCTGCTAGGCGGTTAGCAGTTAGCGGTTGGTAAACATCTAACCGCCCGTTATAACCGCTTTTTTTAAAGTTTGGCCTTTTCTTTTATAAACCACATTAGGCCAAATTGCTCCAAAGAAGCCATATTGAAAAATCTAAAATATTTGACCCCAAATTTATATTAATTTACATCTACTTGTACTTCAAAAAAAAAATCCTTAAATATAAATCATAACTTGTTAAGAATACAAGTTATATTAATAGAAAGAAAAAAAAAATAGTTTGATTATATATATATTATACTGATAATACATTAATATTTCAATTGTTGTTATAAGTAAAACATTGTTTAATTCAATGCCAATTACTTAATTTGATATTATACGAATCATATTATCATTGTATATTAATATTATGATTAATTATTTTAATTTAATTTGAATCATATGATTAAGTATTGATTTTATACATTTATATTATTCAATATGCATATATGTATAATTATAGGACTTATAAGTTTATAACATACATTGGAAGTAAGTCTCTAAGTACTTAATTGTTGTATTAGTATGAATTTGTATACTTACGACTTCTATTATATATATATATAATTTATTATTGGGAAAAATATAAAAAAAGCTTCCCAAACTACCAGTCGTTTGCAATATAGCCCCCAAAGTCAAAAGGTACTCAAGTAGCCCCCCAAACTACCAAAATGTATCAAAAAGGCCACTTACTTTTTTATATTCCTATAATACTCCGATTCTTTTAACAAATAAAATAATAAAATAATTGTAAAAAAACCAAACAATTTAAAAAAAAAAGAAAAAAAAAAGAAGGGCAAATAAAAACAAAAAAAAAATATGTTTTTTGAAATAAACAATAAATAATTAGTCACTGTAGTTGATCTAAATTACAAATTGCTTCATGACATATTAAAGTAAAATCAATTTGGTAGTTTGATAGACTACTTTAGTACCCTTTTTTTTTGGAATATATCAAAAACCGTACATTTGATTTTACTTTAATACGAAATGAAGCAATTAGCAATTTGTAATTTAGGTAAACTACAATCACTAATTATTTATTATTTATTCCAAAAAAACCTTCTTTTTTTTTTATTTGCCCATTGGTTTTCTTGTATTTTTAAAAAATTGTTAGGGTTTTTTTTTTTACAATTATTTTATTATTTTATTTGTTAAAAGAATAGGGGTATTATAGAAATGTAAAAAAATAAGTAGCATTTTTTATATTTTTTGGTAATTTGGTGGGCTACTTTAGTACCTTTTGAACATTGGGAGCTATATTGCAAACGGCCGGTAGTTTAATGGGCTTTTTTATATTTTTCCCTTTGTTATTATATAACCATATGATTTAATCATTAATTGATCATGTGATATAATCATATAAATTATAATGATAATACATTAACACTTAAATTGTTGTTATAAGTAATACATTGTTTAATCCAATACTAATTACTTAATTTGATATTATACGAATCACATTATCATTGTACATGAATAATATGAATCATTTGATTAACTTGATTAAGTATTTGAATTATCATTGAATCATATTTGATCTTATACATTTATATTATTCAATATGCACATATGTATAATTATAATTTATAACATATATGGAGTTATAAGTTTATAACATACATTGGAACTAAGTCTCTAGGTACTTAATTGTTGTATTAATATGAATTTATATACTTATGACTTATGTCATATTATATATGTATAATTTGTTATTATATAATCATATGATTTAATCATTAATTGGTCATGTGATATAATCATATAATTATAATGATAATAAATTAATACTTAAATTGTGATTTAATTATCTCAAAAAAATTTGTGATTTAATGACTAATTGATCATGTTATATGTATAAATATTATTATAATTATAATTATAAAAATATATAAATATATATTATATAATAAAGGCGGTTAGCGGTTAGGGCGGTTAGAGGGCGGTTAATAACCGCCCGCCTTTTCACCCCTAGTTGCTTATTTTCATTCTCCTAAAAGGACAAGCTAACCCCCTTGCCCCTTTTGTTTGACTTGGTAACCAATAAATTCATGTAATTTCAAAATGAACTTGTCAATCCTTGTGATTTGCCTATGTAACAAATGAGCCTGACAATGTACAACCATTTTTCTGATAGAGTTCTTATAAAATAACATATTTACCTCAAATTCTCAACCTCAGACATCAAGGGAATTCTAACAAATTTCTCTTGGTCTATAATTTTAGGTCTAAATGACACTAAGGCACCATTCCCCTTAACCAACATCCTAGAACAAGAACTAGGGGCACAACAAATAGAATGGGGATCAAAAACAATTTCCCCTTTGTTGACACATGTGATTTTCGAAGCGGAAGCAATTCTGTCAAAACTAATTTCACACATATCCCCATAGGGCTTTTGAAAACTTAAAGCATGGTCAAGAATAACACTAGAAGGATTAGGAACATCTTCTGGGCATTAAACTACATCATTAAGCATAGAGTTTTCATGTTTTACAAAATCATCAATAACATCAAAATTATGCAATGAAACACAAGTAGATTCATTCTCACACTTCTTCACAAGAATGGGAGGGTCACAAAAACAAGGGTCATCGACTCTTTCTACAGAGGCGATGACCCTTTCTACAGAGGCGATGAAAGCCATCATACTCAGATACTTGGCATAATTCAAGCCTTTACCCTTTACATTCAATGAAGGGTTCTTGCTAGTACCCTTATTGAACGTGAGGAACTTAGCAAACTTCTTGGCACACAAGGTCATTTCCTCACCAAATGAATCATCCGGAGATGACTCACTAAAGTCACATGGGTCAGCCACACAAGACACCTCATCACTTCTCAGAGAGGTGATAGATGCCATAGAGATATTTTTCTCCAAAGTTGCTATCTGGGCTTTCAATGTGGACCGAAAATGCTTTGGACAAGGCACTCAATGATGTCCAAAATTAAAACGCTCATGGCACTTGATGTCCTGACTATCCTTCTCTTTCTTCTCCTTAATCGTTACTCCGAACATTAAACGATCAAGAAATAGCCATAACACAAGGGGTAAAGGAACACACTTAAGACATTAGTCTAAAATGAGTGAACCCGCTTTGATATCAATTCTAAAAACACAAAGATTGTATTTTACACCAAATTAACAATCACAAGCGTCCCCAAGAGGTAGTTTAATCAAATAGGGACCATGCCTCATAAAGCGGAGGTCACTAGTTCAAATTCCCCTCTTATGTAGACATGTCAAAAAAAAAACAATTGCAAATAATATATATAAAGAAGTAAACCGAAATACAGTATTTAAAACATGAGAACCACAAAATCAATCGCACATCCACAGCACAAAAATTTGTTGACGAAGTGAAAAACCCATTAAACAAATCGAAGGAAAAAACAACTCCAGGACAGCCAAACTTGGAAAATCACTATACGAGAAACCAGATTACAAACAATAAAAAACACTTACAACTCTACAAGGCTTTAGGCTCTGTAAGACAACAAGCTTCGTATTTGCCTCCTAGTTGATCATCATCAAGGAGAGCATCCCTTACCGATCTACTGGTAGACTTCTTTGCGGTTAAAGGATATGTAAGGTATGGTTTGAAATCACAAACAAAAATACCCAAGTAAGAGAAAGCACAAAACTTTTTAAGAATCCTTACTTGGTACAACCAACTACAAATGGTATCACCTTTATGAGGAAAAGCTCGTAAACGTCTTCATCAAGAACCTCAAACTCTCATGAATGTAAATGGAAAGGTTCAAAGAGTTTTGAAATAAAGACGGGTATTTATAGCACTATAGCTTTTTGTTATTCAAGTCTTAATAGGATCCAACTCATATTCTAACGGGAAGAGCAAAATATCGCAGATCTAATGTTTCGTAAACTTCTCGTTATAACGGGAGTTAATTCTCATTAAGATGTAAAGAGTAAAATAAACAAGATCTAAATACCCATCATAACGGTCATCCAACAAAACACCAATCGGGGAAGGCATAAACATCTCATCATATTCACGTTTTGATAGGCCATCCAACGAGGAAGGCCAAGAACAACTCATCACATCTTGTCACGTCCACATTCTGACGTGCTATCCAATAGGGAAGGCCTAGAGCAACTATTGATATCCCGCCACGTCCGCATTCTGCCACCCATCTAACGAGGAGGTCCGAGAGCAACTCTGTATGTCCCGTTACTTGCCCATTCTTCCATCCATTCAATGGGGAAGTCCATGAGCAACTTTGTATGTCCAGTTACCTGCCCATTCTTACACCCATCCAACGGGGAGGTCAGAGAGCAACTTTTATGCCCATCCAACGGAAAAAGTATAGAACACTTATAAAACATCTAATCTTCACCCATACATTTGGGAAAGGAAATGAAAATACAAACAAATGTTTTGATCATTGAAAAAGGCCAAAATAAACCTAACATAATCAAAATTTCGATTTACATTTTCTATCATCATAACTTGATCTTATTCAAGAATACTTGATATCAAAAATCCGAGATGAGCCTGTTCCCAAGTTTGGGAGAAATTTTTTCAAGATTTAGTTATAGTGGAAGACCTCTATGTTCGTATTAGAGAGATTTTCCAAAAACAACCTGTTCCAATTCCTCAAATGTGTGATAGGCTGTATTTTTTTATCTGAAAAATGCAAAGTAATAACTAGATACATCTGGGTTTTGGTCAAAGAAAAAATAATCGCCTCTAATGGTTGATGAGAAAAATTACGGTACTGCCACATTGTATGAGCAACTAGATGAAGGAGACACTACTTGAATAATGAATGTGTTGGAGGCAAGAAAGATAATTAGGCTTGAGTATCGGTCAAAACGGTCCGGTTTTGGCTCTTATCGATTATTAACCGATAATTTTGGGTTAAACAGTTTATTAACCGATACCGGACCAATAAGAATTTTAACCAAAATTATCGGTTATAACGGTACACAGTTAAACGGTTCGATTAACCGGTTTAACCGTGGGCTTTATATTGATTTATTTTGTTAGGCAAAAAATGAGTTCTTTTTACTTTTGAGAGCCCAAATACTTTTTTTTTGGACCCAATTATTTGTTTTTTGGCTGAAAATTGAAGCTTTTTTATATTGATCCACCACAACTTTTTTTATTATTATAAAATACATTTTTCCAAAGCAAATGGACTAATTAACATAATGAATGCTAATTAGACTAACTAGTTAATGAAAAGTGCTTTCACCAAAGGCAAAGAAATCCAATTCTTTGGCATCCCTACTTAACGGTTTATATCGGTTAAACGGTTAACTGATATGAAATTTCTAACTGGACCGAACTGGACCAATAAGCATACCGAAACAAAAAATGTAACCGATAAGGATATCGGTATATCGGTTCCAGTTAATATCGGTTTGGTCGAAACCGATACACGGCCGGTGATCGGTAACCGGTTAATCTGCCCACCCTTAAAGATCATGGTCATTCTACTAGGGTCACAACAAAAATTTGATATACGTTCAGATTTTATATATTTTATATTTACGTTTTTGTTATTTATTTATCTTACTAATTTGATACTAAATAAGATCTCTTCTTCATTTCAAACAGATGGACATGTATATAATACAAATGTACAATACATCAACCACAAACTCGTCCTCGTTTAATCTATCTTTAACAGTAAAGTAACAAACGATGGCAAAGGAAGAATAAACAGAGCTAGAGAAGTAGAAGTAGCTGGCGGTGGAAAAGGAGATAGAGGCAAATAAGAGAGGGGATAAGTGGTGGCAGAGCTAATCATGAAGTTGAAGGGCCTGAAAACCTTGGATCAAGACATTCACTTTGCACATTCAAAAAATACTAATCCATTGTATCATCATGTGGCAGTTTAAAAGCTTTCATTGTGTAGACGCAACCCTCAGCCCTTGGTTAGGAATAATCGTCATGCCTAAATGAAATCGCTTCCCACTCAGCGACACAATCATAAGCACAGAGTCAGGGTCATGAACAACCAACCAGCGGGAAGAGCTAATCATAAAGTTGATGGGCCCAAAAATACCCTGGTTCAAGAGGTTCGAACGGGTGTTCAATTTGTTCATTTCACTGGCATGGAAGAGTCAAACACTCAATCAACTAATCATGAAGTTGAACTGCCCGAAAATACCTTGGATTAGAAGGTTCAATCAACCCATGCAAAAAATATTGAGCCATTGCAACATCACACAGCTATTCAAAAGTTGTCATTGCCCAAATGCAACCCTTAACACTTGATCAGAAATAACCAACATGCTTAAGTGTTGTTGCTTCCAAGTCAGCAATGCAACCGTAGGTGCAGGTGCAGGGTTAGGGTCAGGAATGACCAGCCAACGAGAAGAGATAATTATAGAGTTGAACAACTTGAAAATACCCTGGATCAAGAGGTTCTAAGGAGTGTCTAATTTGTTCATTCTTCTCCATCAACTTTTGTCATGAAAAGAGGCATAGATACCATGGTAACAATTGAAGATTAGGTTCCAAACTCTAGTCAACCTAGATGAGTCAAATGCAAAATGAGCCAATGCAAAAAATGGGAGAAGTGGTGGCAGAGCTAATCATAAAGTTGAAGGGAATGAAAATACCTAGGATCAAGAGGTTTAGAAAGATGTCAAATTTGTCAATCTACTCCTTCAACTTTGTTGAGGCTCCTTATCATCAATTGCTCAAATAGGTTCAATCAACACATTTGCAATTAGATCTTTGTTAAATAAAAATTTAACAACCAATGCTTTCTTAACTACAAGATCTTTGACAAAGTGGTAGTCAATCTCTATGTGGTTTGTTCTAGCATAATACTCTAGATTGGAGGAGATAAGTAGCTCCTATATAATCACAGTAAATGAACGAAGCAGAATGCATAAAGATTCCAATATCACAAAATAGAAATTGAACCCACAAGATCAACCATTATTGCATTAGCAATGGCTTTGTACTTAGCTTCGGTATTGGAGCAGGAGACAATAGGTTGCCTTTTAGAACTCCATGACATGAGATTTATTCTAAGAAAAATACAGTAACCATATGTGAATTTTCTGTCATTAAGGACTCAACCCAATCTATATCCAAATAAGCATAAAATTGGGAGGATGAACACTTTTTAATCAACAACTCAAAGTCTAATGATTATTTAAGGTACCATAGGATCCTTTCACAACAATCCAATGGACATCCTCACGGTTTGTGCATAAACTAGGAGACTTACTAACCGCAAACCCTATATCTAGTCGATTGAGTGATAAATATTGAAGAGAATCATTGTTTGTGTTAGGTTTTTGACATTGGCCTTATTTGACGCAGAAAACTTTGCTTGTAACCCTTATCATCTTCCTCAAGTGTTAAGGTGAACAATGTAAGTGAAAAGAGATTTTTTGGTGTTTCTAGTTAGATGGGTGTCAAGACGAGCTAATGACAGGCCTTAGTGAAGAGCTCACGACTTTCTCGTCAAATGGGCATCAGGACTAGCTCATGACGAGACTTAATGAAAAGTTCTCGGCTTTCT
>NC_081550.1:8202461-8208208 GCF_901000735.1 Corylus avellana
CAAAATCAATCGCACATCCACAGCACAAAAATTTGTTGACGAAGTGAAAAACCCATTAAACAAATCGAAGGAAAAAACAACTCCAGGACAGCCAAACTTGGAAAATCACTATACGAGAAACCAGATTACAAACAATAAAAAACACTTACAACTCTACAAGGCTTTAGGCTCTGTAAGACAACAAGCTTCGTATTTGCCTCCTAGTTGATCATCATCAAGGAGAGCATCCCTTACCGATCTACTGGTAGACTTCTTTGCGGTTAAAGGATATGTAAGGTATGGTTTGAAATCACAAACAAAAATACCCAAGTAAGAGAAAGCACAAAACTTTTTAAGAATCCTTACTTGGTACAACCAACTACAAATGGTATCACCTTTATGAGGAAAAGCTCGTAAACGTCTTCATCAAGAACCTCAAACTCTCATGAATGTAAATGGAAAGGTTCAAAGAGTTTTGAAATAAAGACGGGTATTTATAGCACTATAGCTTTTTGTTATTCAAGTCTTAATAGGATCCAACTCATATTCTAACGGGAAGAGCAAAATATCGCAGATCTAATGTTTCGTAAACTTCTCGTTATAACGGGAGTTAATTCTCATTAAGATGTAAAGAGTAAAATAAACAAGATCTAAATACCCATCATAACGGTCATCCAACAAAACACCAATCGGGGAAGGCATAAACATCTCATCATATTCACGTTTTGATAGGCCATCCAACGAGGAAGGCCAAGAACAACTCATCACATCTTGTCACGTCCACATTCTGACGTGCTATCCAATAGGGAAGGCCTAGAGCAACTATTGATATCCCGCCACGTCCGCATTCTGCCACCCATCTAACGAGGAGGTCCGAGAGCAACTCTGTATGTCCCGTTACTTGCCCATTCTTCCATCCATTCAATGGGGAAGTCCATGAGCAACTTTGTATGTCCAGTTACCTGCCCATTCTTACACCCATCCAACGGGGAGGTCAGAGAGCAACTTTTATGCCCATCCAACGGAAAAAGTATAGAACACTTATAAAACATCTAATCTTCACCCATACATTTGGGAAAGGAAATGAAAATACAAACAAATGTTTTGATCATTGAAAAAGGCCAAAATAAACCTAACATAATCAAAATTTCGATTTACATTTTCTATCATCATAACTTGATCTTATTCAAGAATACTTGATATCAAAAATCCGAGATGAGCCTGTTCCCAAGTTTGGGAGAAATTTTTTCAAGATTTAGTTATAGTGGAAGACCTCTATGTTCGTATTAGAGAGATTTTCCAAAAACAACCTGTTCCAATTCCTCAAATGTGTGATAGGCTGTATTTTTTTATCTGAAAAATGCAAAGTAATAACTAGATACATCTGGGTTTTGGTCAAAGAAAAAATAATCGCCTCTAATGGTTGATGAGAAAAATTACGGTACTGCCACATTGTATGAGCAACTAGATGAAGGAGACACTACTTGAATAATGAATGTGTTGGAGGCAAGAAAGATAATTAGGCTTGAGTATCGGTCAAAACGGTCCGGTTTTGGCTCTTATCGATTATTAACCGATAATTTTGGGTTAAACAGTTTATTAACCGATACCGGACCAATAAGAATTTTAACCAAAATTATCGGTTATAACGGTACACAGTTAAACGGTTCGATTAACCGGTTTAACCGTGGGCTTTATATTGATTTATTTTGTTAGGCAAAAAATGAGTTCTTTTTACTTTTGAGAGCCCAAATACTTTTTTTTTGGACCCAATTATTTGTTTTTTGGCTGAAAATTGAAGCTTTTTTATATTGATCCACCACAACTTTTTTTATTATTATAAAATACATTTTTCCAAAGCAAATGGACTAATTAACATAATGAATGCTAATTAGACTAACTAGTTAATGAAAAGTGCTTTCACCAAAGGCAAAGAAATCCAATTCTTTGGCATCCCTACTTAACGGTTTATATCGGTTAAACGGTTAACTGATATGAAATTTCTAACTGGACCGAACTGGACCAATAAGCATACCGAAACAAAAAATGTAACCGATAAGGATATCGGTATATCGGTTCCAGTTAATATCGGTTTGGTCGAAACCGATACACGGCCGGTGATCGGTAACCGGTTAATCTGCCCACCCTTAAAGATCATGGTCATTCTACTAGGGTCACAACAAAAATTTGATATACGTTCAGATTTTATATATTTTATATTTACGTTTTTGTTATTTATTTATCTTACTAATTTGATACTAAATAAGATCTCTTCTTCATTTCAAACAGATGGACATGTATATAATACAAATGTACAATACATCAACCACAAACTCGTCCTCGTTTAATCTATCTTTAACAGTAAAGTAACAAACGATGGCAAAGGAAGAATAAACAGAGCTAGAGAAGTAGAAGTAGCTGGCGGTGGAAAAGGAGATAGAGGCAAATAAGAGAGGGGATAAGTGGTGGCAGAGCTAATCATGAAGTTGAAGGGCCTGAAAACCTTGGATCAAGACATTCACTTTGCACATTCAAAAAATACTAATCCATTGTATCATCATGTGGCAGTTTAAAAGCTTTCATTGTGTAGACGCAACCCTCAGCCCTTGGTTAGGAATAATCGTCATGCCTAAATGAAATCGCTTCCCACTCAGCGACACAATCATAAGCACAGAGTCAGGGTCATGAACAACCAACCAGCGGGAAGAGCTAATCATAAAGTTGATGGGCCCAAAAATACCCTGGTTCAAGAGGTTCGAACGGGTGTTCAATTTGTTCATTTCACTGGCATGGAAGAGTCAAACACTCAATCAACTAATCATGAAGTTGAACTGCCCGAAAATACCTTGGATTAGAAGGTTCAATCAACCCATGCAAAAAATATTGAGCCATTGCAACATCACACAGCTATTCAAAAGTTGTCATTGCCCAAATGCAACCCTTAACACTTGATCAGAAATAACCAACATGCTTAAGTGTTGTTGCTTCCAAGTCAGCAATGCAACCGTAGGTGCAGGTGCAGGGTTAGGGTCAGGAATGACCAGCCAACGAGAAGAGATAATTATAGAGTTGAACAACTTGAAAATACCCTGGATCAAGAGGTTCTAAGGAGTGTCTAATTTGTTCATTCTTCTCCATCAACTTTTGTCATGAAAAGAGGCATAGATACCATGGTAACAATTGAAGATTAGGTTCCAAACTCTAGTCAACCTAGATGAGTCAAATGCAAAATGAGCCAATGCAAAAAATGGGAGAAGTGGTGGCAGAGCTAATCATAAAGTTGAAGGGAATGAAAATACCTAGGATCAAGAGGTTTAGAAAGATGTCAAATTTGTCAATCTACTCCTTCAACTTTGTTGAGGCTCCTTATCATCAATTGCTCAAATAGGTTCAATCAACACATTTGCAATTAGATCTTTGTTAAATAAAAATTTAACAACCAATGCTTTCTTAACTACAAGATCTTTGACAAAGTGGTAGTCAATCTCTATGTGGTTTGTTCTAGCATAATACTCTAGATTGGAGGAGATAAGTAGCTCCTATATAATCACAGTAAATGAACGAAGCAGAATGCATAAAGATTCCAATATCACAAAATAGAAATTGAACCCACAAGATCAACCATTATTGCATTAGCAATGGCTTTGTACTTAGCTTCGGTATTGGAGCAGGAGACAATAGGTTGCCTTTTAGAACTCCATGACATGAGATTTATTCTAAGAAAAATACAGTAACCATATGTGAATTTTCTGTCATTAAGGACTCAACCCAATCTATATCCAAATAAGCATAAAATTGGGAGGATGAACACTTTTTAATCAACAACTCAAAGTCTAATGATTATTTAAGGTACCATAGGATCCTTTCACAACAATCCAATGGACATCCTCACGGTTTGTGCATAAACTAGGAGACTTACTAACCGCAAACCCTATATCTAGTCGATTGAGTGATAAATATTGAAGAGAATCATTGTTTGTGTTAGGTTTTTGACATTGGCCTTATTTGACGCAGAAAACTTTGCTTGTAACCCTTATCATCTTCCTCAAGTGTTAAGGTGAACAATGTAAGTGAAAAGAGATTTTTTGGTGTTTCTAGTTAGATGGGTGTCAAGACGAGCTAATGACAGGCCTTAGTGAAGAGCTCACGACTTTCTCGTCAAATGGGCATCAGGACTAGCTCATGACGAGACTTAATGAAAAGTTCTCGGCTTTCTCGTCAAATGAGCGTCAAGATGGGCTCATGACCGTACTCAGTGAAGAGCTTCTAACTTTCTCATCAGATGGGGGTCAAGACGGGTTCATGACAAGACTCTATGATTTTCTCTCTATCAACCCCATTGGATGGGGTGCAAAAAGTTGACGTGACGGGACTAAGTTGTTGCTCCTTGTCAACCCCATTGGATGGGGTGTTAGAACGTGGACGTGACAGGAATGCACAAGTTTTACTCTCCACGTCATGATGCGATTCATTTCCCGTTAAGACGTGAAGAAGGATTTTGTTCTCCGTTGGATGCCTGTCAAGACGTGAGGTATAGTTTCCTTGGTAACTTGATTTTCTTCCATGATTTATCTCCTCATTGCTCTTGAAAAAGCATTAGACATGTTTACGGAAAATGTTCTGCAATGTTTCGGTACCTAAACATCACCTGGACATTACTTGGGCATCACTTGGAAGTGATTGGGTCACTTAGGATTGTTTTCCCATCAGATGGGCATCATAACGCGCTCTTGATGTGCTGGCAGTAAGTGAGTTTGCTTTATCCAAGTGCTCCTTTTCTAAGACACCTTCTAATGATTTGATCAGGGCAGAATTTGAATATATAAGGGTCATCCCAATGGTAATGTCTACATATAGACATCAACCTCTTCCTTTCTTGACTAGACATACCTAGAGGAAAAACCTTGGCAGTTATATAATTAACAATATCTGCATACCATGGAAGTTAGACCTCAACTGTAAACAACTACTCATCTGAAAAATTTTCATTCAATGGAAGCTCATCTCCTTCTTCCTCATTAAGTGGCCTAGATAGGTGACCTACCACCACATTCTCACTGCCCTTCTTTGTCTCTAATCTCAAGGTCAAACTCTTGTAGTAGTAATACTCATCTGATCAATCTAGGCTTTGCATCTTTCATAGCAAACAAATATCTCAAAGTAGCATGATCAGTGAATACAATAACCTTAAAACCAATCAGGTATGATCTAAACTTCTCCAAAGCAAATATGACAGCTAATAATTCTTTTTCAGTAGTAGAATAATTTAGCTGAGCCTCATTCAATGTTCTAGAAGCATAATAAATGCATGAGGTACCTTATTGATTCTTTGACCTAAGATAGGTCCCAAGGCAATGTCATTGGCATCACACATGAGCTCAAATGATAGATTCCAATTAGGTGCCATCATTATTGGTGCAGATATGAGCAGCTTTTTTAGTGTGTTGAAAGCAGTCATGCATTCTTCAGTCCATTCAAACTTGGCCTCCTTGCCTAGCAATGCACAAGGGGTCTAGAGATCTTGGAGAAATCCTTGATGAACCTTCTATAAAACCCGACATGTCCAAGAAAACTTCCCACCCCCTTCACTGTCATAGGAGGGGGAAGTTTAGAGATGATATCAATCTTGGCCTTATCTACCTCAATGCCTTTGCTGGAAATAGAATGACCCAGCACATTGCCTTATTGAATCATGAAGTGGCATTTTTTCCAATTGAGCACTAAGTTGCATTTTTCACATCTCTTGAGGACACTCTTCAGATGATTGA
>NC_081550.1:8211349-8214526 GCF_901000735.1 Corylus avellana
GTGATCTAAATGAGAACATATAACACATACCTGGAGTTGAGTGGCTGGCTGAATAAGAGAGATGTTCTGAGTAGTCATGGAGTTTACAATCATATTAAATGTCTTCTGCATGGCAGCCATCTGATTTTGCACTCCTCTATTTACTTCATAACTGCCTTTACTCCTTACTCTTTGCCTCCTTCTGGATGAGAATTGTTGAGTGTGTTTACTCAATGTCTCAAGATCTCTATGGCTTCCTAACTGCTCTTTTCCATCAGCACACCTCCACAAGCTGTATCAACAATACCTTTGTTAATATCATCTAACCCTTCATAAAAAATTTGTACCTAATCATCTTGAGGTATGTTGTCATTTGGACACTTAAGAAGCAGTGCATTGAAGTGGTCTCATGCTTCAAAGAAAAGGTCTCCATCTCTTTGTTGGAACGATTGCAACTCCCTTCTAAGCTGCCTTGTCCTTTGAGCTAGGAAAAACTTCTTCAGGAACTTACTGGACAATTCTTCCCAAGTATGAATGGATTCTGCAGGTAAGGAATTATACCACAACTTAGTATTGTCTTTCAAGGAAAAGGGAATAAGACTAACCTGAGTCTCTCCGGAGTTAGGCCTTGAATGTGCTGAAGCTTGCAGAGATCAAAGAACTCCCTGAGGTGCAAGTTTCGATCCTCAGTTGCTGTGCCTCTGAAGTGAGTCAAAACACTGAGTATTTGTAGGGATATATAGTAATAGCCTTCCACCTCCGATTGATAGGCGATGCATGATGGTTGGTTGAGGTTTTTGGGGATGAAAACCTGTTTCATGGGCCTTCGGACTGGTGGCGGGTTTTCTAGCATATCTTCCATTATTACCTCAACTTCTTCTTCTTTTTCCGTGTCGGAGTTGTCTCTAGGCCTTTGTCAAATGGTCCACTTAATTTCTTGCATAAGAAGATTTACCCCTACAATCATAGCAGCTTCAATGCTGCTGTTTGGATACTCCTTAGAACTGCACTCAATCGTAGGTTAGTCCGCTCGATCGCACTGAGCACGATTGCACTCGATCTCCACTCGATCGCAGTAACAGAATGCAGGCACCGCAGAGTTGAAACAGAACAAAAACAGGGAAATAAAAAGAAACAAAAAAATATTTTTTATTTTTGATAAAAACATAATTAAAAATTAAAACTAAAATAACCAAACTAAAGGAAAATAATTCTAAACAAAATTTACCGCAATTCCCGGCAACGGCGCCAAAAACTTATTGTGTCAAATACTACCTAAATTAATAGATAATATTTAGTACATTTTACTCGCAAGTACACAAGATCAAACAATAGTATAGTGCTGCAAGTATGAGATCAATCTCACGAAGATTGTTGATTTTGTTTTAGAAGTAATTAAAATACCAAAATTGTCACAAGATTGATATTGATACTAAGGAAATGAAATAAAGATAAAGATAAGATAAAGGTAGGGTTTTGATATCCACCACTAATCATACTTAGATAATATAACAATATGCCAATGATCCAATCATATTATGAATACTTAATGTTTACCAACCTAAGGATATGGGTGTCTATTCCTTAAGTTATTGATTTTCTTAAGTAACAAATTAGGCATGGGTGTCTACTCCAATTCTTTTCTTTCTTAAAGGATTTAGCATGGATGTCTACTAAGTTGTTCTTTAAAAAAACATAAATCTGTGAAAATCGACAAACACATGAGGCCTATACAATGAGTGTCTACTCCTGGTTCCCCATGTTGATTAACCCAAGTACCCGGTGTGGATTTCTTGTGTTACTCTTATCAAACCCAAGACTCGATCATCCAAATTGATTTAATTAACTAATCATACCACATGCATATAATGGCCAATCACATACATATGAGGAATTTAAGAAAACAGAAATTAATCAAGTTAAGCAACACAATATGATTATCACAAAGGCACCAACATTGAAATATTAAATAAACATAATTAGGGCTTCAATCTAGCCCTCCTTAAGAGTTAGTTACACATAATTAAAATAAAACTAAAAGAAAAAGGGAAAGAAAAAACTGAAAATCGCTCCTAGAAGTAGCCTCCAATTCCTCTCTCCAAAGTTGTCTCTTTGAAATTGTGTATTGAATTGTGAGGCTTAGAGGTCTATTTGTAAGGCTTAGGAGAGTCCTAGAAGCCCTAGTAATCCTAGAAAATTCGGAGATTTAAGTCCTAGTCCAATTAGGATAAAGAAAACCTAAGTCCAAATCGGAATAGGATTCGTCCAGAATTGTGTTCCTATCTTGCAGGGTGATTATGGCATAGCGACAATCTGAATTAGGAAATTTCTATTTCACAATGATTTGTAGCATGTTGAGTTAGCTTTCCAATTCCGCTTGAATTGCCTCAATCTAATATTTGAGCTGAAAGTTCTGATCAAAATACTGAGACATATGCAGAATCCAAATTTTAATCCAATCCGATTTTGACTCCAATTTGAGAAATTTCGATTTAATCATTTCCTTTATTTGATTAAACTTAACCACATCATATAGGTCCTCTATTATGATTGGTTAAGCTTAACCATATCTTCTAGGTCTTCCCAATTTGCCCTTTAAGCTTGAAACTTTTTTGGAAACGCTTTCTTTTTTTCCATTACCTACAAAAACACAAAAAGAAAATAAAATAGCACAAACTAACAAAACTAAGGAATTAACAAATATAAGTTAATGGCTAAAATATGAATATTTTGGCACTTATCATGACCCTCCCATTCTTGTGGAGGTGTGTGAGAAGGAATCTACTTGTGTTTCATTGCATATTTTGAATGTTGATGATTCCTTAAAACATGAAAACTCTATGCTTAGTGATAATGTTTAATGCCTACAAAATGTGTCTAATCTTTCTTGTGTTAAACATGATCATTCGTTGAGTTTTCAAAAGCCCTATGGGGACATGTGTAGAATTGGTTTTGACAAAATTGCTTTCGCTTCGAAAACTACACATGTCAACAAAGGGAATATTTTTTTTGATCCTCCTATTCTTATTCTTCCTAGCTCTAGTTCTAGGAAGTTGGTTAAAGGGAAGACTGCCTTAGTGTCTTTTGGACCTAAGTTTGTATACCAAGGGAATTTTGTTCAGATTCCTTTGAAGGTTGAGGTTGAGGGGTCATACCCTCTCAAGAGGCAACCTTCTTGAAGGTTTGTCCATGTGTTCC
>NC_081550.1:8214726-8226986 GCF_901000735.1 Corylus avellana
TACCCCCATGGCATAGGATGGCTCGACAGACAACCCACCTTAGGGGTGGCACATGAGCCACCCTAGGTTGGCCGGGGGTGGCCGCGCCCCACCCCCGTGGGTTAGAGGGTGGCCGCGAGCCACCCCCGGCCACCACTGGATGGCAGCCACCCCCCTTTAAAAAAAAAAATTAATTTATATATTTATATTTTTGTTTTAATTTTTTATTTGGAGGTATTTCTGTCTTTTAAAGAAATTTAACATCTAAAAGATAATATTCCGTCCAATTTAACGTGGTTGACTGATAGAATTGGGGTTTTTGGAAGAAAAATTGTAGTTTGATAAGGTTGGCAATTCATGGGAGAAAATTGACAATGCGTTATAGCTTATGGGGGAAAAAAGTAATTACCCCTTGCTTTCTTGAATACTCATTTAAAGCTTCCCAATTTTCTCTTGTCATTCATTGAGTGATTCACTTATCATGTCATAGTGTGTACCGTCTTATATAGAAATTGACGTATATGGTGGTTATGTTTAAATGTGTGTGTGCAATTGTTCACTTGCCTAAGCATTGTCATCTTCTTTACACACTTTTTCACAAACCATCTTACATAGAAATTGACGTATATGGTGATTATGTTTAAATGTGTGTGTGCAATTGTTCATAATGGCTTGTCTAAGTATTGTCATCTTCTTTACACACTTTTTCACAAGTTTGAAGTAACTACATGTGCTAGTTTTGGTAAACACTCTTGTGTAAAATTTTGGTTCACCCAAGTTCAAATTGACCCTGGAAGTCGAACATGAGACTTAAATTTTCATAGCAACACCTCTTTCAATGACAAAGAAAATGTGATCCAAATGTTGTCAAAACTGTGAATAAACATAATCTTATGCTCCGTTTGATAACATGTTTTGCCTTCAACACTATTCACTTTTTCTTCAACACTATTCATCTTACTTTTTAACTTTTTCTACATTTTCTTATTTTTTACATCACATCAATCACTTTTTATTACTATTCAAATAAAAAAATCACTACCAAACAAATTTTTTTCATTTTTCCATATCAAACATTCTTACTTTTTCACTTTTTTCAAAAAAAAAAAAAAAAAAAAAAAATTCTTACTTTTTTTTACATCAATCAATTTTTGCTACAATATCAAACCAAAACATTTTATCAAACACACCCTTAAAAATTTAATTTTGAAATCCTTATAGAAAGAGTTGGTGTTCAATCATTGTGGAAAAAAATGAAACATCCATGAGATTTAAATTGTAAAAACTTCATTGAACAATTGAAAAGGAATGGGTGTATGACTTTTTTGTTGAAACCTAGGAAAAATGGTTTGACTTTTGTGCTAAAGGACTACCTTTTTTTTTATGAGATGTGTTTATCCCTTTGTACATGTAAGTTTATGTCATCAATTGTGAAATGAGTTACACACCGCACATGACATGCCTTATGCTTGTCATTTTTACAATTGCATTGCGTGTATTGAAAAACCATCTTGTTTCTAAAATTTTGAGCATTTTGGTACACATTGTGATCATGATTGGTGCTCTTTTTCTTATGATTGTTATAAGTTTGATTTTGAGTATCTTTAAAAGTGGCATGTGCCTTTTTTTATAAAGAGCAAGAAAGTTGTTTTTAGAAACATGATTAAGATGTGTCTCTCCACAATTTTGGTCTCTCTCTCACAATAAAATGTGTTGGTGTTACAAAACCTTTTTGTTGATTATGTGTTTCTTTGTGCATGCATTTATAGTTTTCATCATGTTTTGCATCTCTATTCATGCTTTTAATTAGGTTTTAGGTTTGCATTCTTTTTTTGTATTTCCTAAAGGTTACAAACTCAATCTTGAAGACTTGATGGTCTTCGATTCTCTTAATCTTGAGTTTGTATTCTTTGGAGCATTGCATTCTAGGAGTTGTTAATGTGCATTAGGTTTTCAATGTCATTAACTTAGGTTTTTGGCTTTATATGTGGTTTATGTGTTAAACTTCCTTGAGCCTTCATTCTAGTTTAATACATATTTCATAAGCTCTTATTCATCAATCATCTCATTTACATGCTCTCCTTCCTAGGTTTGGTGAGTGGGTTAGAGGTTGAGAGGTTGTCACACTTAGGGTTGTCTTGACCTTAGTTGTGGTTGTTCACACACGACTCTTATGGTTTGTGCATCACCCTTGCTTAGGTGATTAAATTATTTTGTAATTGCATTGTGTTGTGTCTTTGCATGCCTCTGGTTTTGTTTATCGTTTTTGCCTATTGCATGCTTGTTTTCCCATTGATGACGTATTGAAATTTGGATATACCGGTCATTCTTCGTTTAATTATTTTAACATGTGTCATTGTTATTGTTGTTTTATTTTCTTTTCTTTTGTCCTATCAATTCAATTATTGATATAGGGAGTATGTATTCCTTTATATATCCCTTTGTTGATTGTGACAAAAAGTGGGAGAAGTTGTTAGTTTTTAGGGGGAGACTTGATGGTTAGAGGGTTAAATAAATGATATCCATATTTGGTGTGATTATTCACTGTTATTTCCCATATGTTTAATGAGTTTGTTTAGTGTTTCCAAAGAATAAATACAATGCCACATCTTCGATCAACCTTAGTCTAGTAGTGGTTTGTTAGGCTTTGGTGGAATTGTAAAATGTTGTTATTTACTTGTAATTGTTGTTGTCTCTGATGTATATAAGTTTTGTCATCGAATGGCCAAATGAGGAGATAGTTTGGTTTTTGAAATTTGCCTTATTTGATGTAGAAAACTTTGCTTGTAACATTTTTCATCTTCTTCAAATGTCAAGGTGAAGAATGTAAGTGAAAAGAGGTTTTTTTGTGTTTCTAGTTAGATGGGCGTCAGGACTAGCTCCGATGAAGAGCTCTCAACTTTCTCGTCAGATGAGCGTCAGGACGAGCCCATGACAAGACTCTGTGATATTCTCTTTATCAACCCCGTTGGATGGGGCGTCGGAACGTTGATGTGATGGGACTAAGTTGTTGTTCCCTGTCAACCCCGTTGGATGGGGCGTTAGAACGTTGACGTGACGGTAATGCAAAGGTTTTACTCTCCATGTCATGACGCAATTCATTTAATGTTAAGACGTGAATAAGGATATCATTCTCCGTTGGATGCCCATCAAGACCTAAGGTATAGCTTCCTTGGTAATTTAGTTTTCTTTTATGATTTATCTTCTCATTGCTCTTGGAAAAGCATTAGACGTGTTTACGAAAGTGTTCTACAATGTTCTGGCACCCAAACATCACTTGGGCATCACTTGAAAGTGATTGGGTCACTTAGGAATTTTTTTTTCCTATCAAATGGGCGGCATAACGCGCTCCTGACTCGCTAGCTGTAAGTTACAGTCCAATTCCCATCATGACTCAGCTGGTTTCTGGAGAAAATTGAAAGCCATTTTTGACCTAAAAAACATCTGAATTCAAAGAAGCTCATTAGAGACAAAATTGTAGATCAGGTAAAGAGCTTTCCAGAGCCATTGAGTTTGCATCATTTAAAGCCCACGTGAAAAGTTATGGCCAAGATATCCTGACTAGTTTAGTTCCCCAAATGACTTTTCAGCTTTATTTCAAATTTGTCATTTATCTTCTTTGCGGTTGCTCTCCTCCTCTTAATGTTTGTGAAGCTTTCTTCCATACTTTACCATTGTTGTACCAAGTGGATTTCCTAAAAAGCTTGAAGCTTTCTCTTGGGTTTTTTGTTTGTTGATTTCAAACCACACCAAACACATCGTTCAACCACAAAAAAGTCTACTAAATGGTCGGTAAGGAAATGCACTCCATAAAGATTATTGAGCTAAGATACAAGTTGGGGGTTTATTGATCTTACAGAGTCGAGAGACTTGCAGGGGTTTGTGAGTATTTCTAATATCTGTAATCTAAATATTCATATAGTGATTTCCTGGATTTAGCTGTCCTGGAGTGGTTTTTCCCTTTGATTGGTTCAAAGGGTTTTCTACTTTGTCAACAAATATTGTGTTCTGGTTGTGTGGATGTTTCTATTGTTGTGTTGGTTTACTATTAAGCAATGCAATTTATTTTCCTATATAAATTGTTTATGAGTTTTATCAATTTGGCAGTACAATGTGAGATCACTAAAGCTTAAAAAGGATCCTCAACAAAGTTGGAGGAGCAAACCAAACAAATTGGATACTCTTCTAAACCTCCTAATCTCGTGTTTTTGGGCCTCTCGACTTCAAGATTAGCTTTACCACCACTTCTCCTCATTTCTACATTGGTTGATTTAGCATTTGACTCATCCTCTTTCTCAAAAGAAATTTCAGACTCACACCTAGGTTGACTAGCATCTTGAACCTCATCTTTAGCTGTTACCATTGTAACTATGCCTCGAGACAATTGAAAACTCACGAACGCAATTATTCTACTTAAGACCTCGAGCTTGCTGTTGTTGTCTTTGCCTTGAAAATTTAGCGACACTATCTTTATGAAGAGCATTGTGAAATTTACATAGATCATAAGAGTCTGAAATATTTTCACTCAGAAGGAACTTAATATGCGCCAAAGATGATGGTTAGAACTTTTCAATGATTACGACTATTCAATCAACTATCATCCGAGGAAAGCAAATGTCGTGGCAGATGTCCTTAGTAGAAAGACGTCAGTCAAAGGGATGGCATCTACTTTAACCATACAGAAGAAATTACCTTTGGATATGGAGTGGGCATAGAAATGTCAATAGAAGAAGTTCAGTCCTACCTTAGCAATTTAACCTTGAAGCCAACTTTGCTTGAACAAATTAGAGTTGCCTTATTTGCAGATGATGACCTAATTAGTATCAGGGAAGAAGTTGGTAAGGGTAAGCAACCAAATTTTAGTATATCTAAGGATAGAACGTTGAGGTATCGAAGTCGCTTGTGTGTACCTAACAACTCTGACTTGTAGAAGATAATATTGCCTAAGTCTCATCAATCATTGTATACGATACATTCGGGTAGCACCAAGATGTACCAAGATATACGGGAACATTATTGGTGGAACAGGATGAAGAAAGAAGTAGCACAATTCTTACAACAATGCCTCACCTGTCAACAAGTTAAAACGGAACACCAGAAGCCAGCAGGAACGCTTAAGCCGTTAACCCTTCCTGAATGAAAATGGGAGCACATAGCAATGGATTTCGTAACAAGTTTACCAAAGATGACAAGTGGGCTAGATGCAATTTGGGTAGTAGTGGATCGTTTAACAAAGTCAGCACATTTTTTGCTCATTAAGACAACTTATCATGTTAGGCGCTTGGCAAAAGAATATATAAACGAAATTGTACGATTGCACGGTGTACCAGTAACGATCATCTCGAATCATGACTCGCGTTTCACCTCCAAATTTTGGCAAAGTTTACAAATTGCCATGGGTACAAAATTGAGTTTTAGTACAACTTTCCACTCGCAGACTGATAGACAATCAAATATATTGATCCAAATGTTAGAAGACATGTTGAGAGCATGTGTATTAGACTTCAAGGGTAGCTAGATTCAATACATCTCTTATGGAATTTGCCTACAACAACTACTACCAAGTGAGCAATGGAATGGCACCGTACAAAGCCTTATATGGAAGGAAGTGCCGATCACCTCTAAAAGTTTATACAGATCGTGTTCTACCTCTTACAACCAAAATATTAAACAGAAAATACTAAGCCATATTATCAAACACAAAAACATGCACAGCGGAAGTATAAATCAAACATAACCACAACACAAGGTTTGTTTACGAAGTGGAAAACCCTTGAGCACCTCAAGGAAAAACCATTTCGGGACAACCAAACCCAGAAAATCACTAAAAGAAGATTCACAATTACAGAATAAACGATACCCACACCCTTTATGACGATCTACTTAATAAAACATGGCTAAAAATTTTTCTTTTAAAAAGCATTGCCCACAAAAAGTGGATTGTCACAGTGGCATGGCGATACCGTAATATGCCATGAACCTATGCATTAACCTGATTGACAGTATAATATGCCACACAGAGCTATATGCATCATCAATGATTCATCAAAGTTCATATCTTTGCAACAAAATATAAATAACATTAGACCTATATAACACATTAGAGATGGCTAATACATCTATGTGAATAAAGTTTTACATACAAAATAATGGCTATACAAAAGTGTTACACACGACACGAGCCATAAACCGAATGCCAACATCTAAGCATATCCTTGAATGCTTTAACAAAAAAGACTAACAACTAGTCCAACAAAGTAAACCTCCAACACATCTAGACCTCTGACATCACCCAAATACAAGGCTACAAGATCCTCATCTAGTCTCTATACCTATATCCACAACATTGTTTGCACCACGGGAATCACCACCACCAGTGATATAGAGGGAATTATGAGTCCGCCGTCTCCATGAAATAGAGACGCTTAGTAGTATAGAACTCACTGGGCTTTCCAAAAGAGTTATCATTTGAAAACATACTTACAAATTATATAGCTTAACAATAAATCATATTGAAAGTCATCATGCAACATCTAGCCATAACGGTATACATATGTCATCTTGCATCATCTAGCGATAACAGTATACATATATCATCATGCGTCATCTAGCCATAAAAGTGTACATATGCGTCCGTCCCATACCAGTCACATATACATACTGATACGTCTAGCATAAAAATCAACCATTCATATCGGTATAGATTATGCGCAGTTGCGCCTCCTACACATAGGCATACTGATACGCCTAATATAAAAATCACACAAAACCAATCATCAGCATTATACAAATCGTATGCTAGGCATGCTCATGCTTATGCTCATCATCTTGTGCCAGTTCCATTGTGAGGCCAGCCTTGCAATAGGAGACTTGTCATCACTACCTAGAGCCGTCACCCTGTTTCTTTTATACATATGAGGTCAGCCTTGCGGTAGGAGACTTGTCATCACTATCGGGAGCCCTCACCATGTTTCTCTTTTACATAAGAGGCCAACCTACGGTAAGAGACTTGTCATCACTACTGGGAGCCGTCGCCCTGTTTCTCGTTATGCATAAGGCCAGCCCTGCGGTAGGAGACTTGTTATCACTGCCGGGAGCCGTCACCCCGTTTCTCGTTATGCATGAGGCCAGCTCTACAGTAGGAGACTTGTCATCGCTATCGGAGTTGAACCCCGTTTCTATTACATTGCTCATGCCATGATAACAAAACCTTGAACTCATATACTATCATAACTCATATCATGAAAATTATAGAATCATGTCATAAACCATGTGAACCATCCAATGCTCATAACAACATAATCATCACATTATCTTGCAAACCCATAAAGCTCATAGTAACATTTCATCAAACATTCATCAAACACATCTCATGAAACATCATCGAAGTGCTACATCGATCCGATTACCCATACCACACATTGGAAGATTAGATCCAGTCCTAAGCCTCCAATATCACATTACATGCCTACAATTAACCGCATCATTAAACTTGGTTAAACTATCAAACTCTACACCTTATTACACACATAGCTACCCCCAAGCTCTCACGTAACATCGCTTACTCTCCTAGACATTAACTAAGCACCAAAGACCCTCCAAATAAGCCAACACAACTAAGGCCTTATTCTAATTAATTGCTTTACACTAAGACACGCAAGGTTACTATATTCTTACGCCAGGTGTTAACTTGATTACTAAATACACACTTAATGAATTCCATCTTTACATAGCAATTTATTGTTATATCAATTTATGATAAAGTCATCATTATTATTATTTTTATTATTATAAAACATTCCATGTGCAATTTATCTCATTAATTAATTCAGATTACTATGAGGTTTTTAGTAATAAACTTAATTATTTTATCGGGTCTTACACCCTTGAGCACCTTTAAACTTAGTAAGAACGACAAACTCTCAACTTGTCTTCATCGTGATCATCTTCAACTACTAACTTCATTTACTGATCCTTCGATAGACTTTCTTCAACAAACACTAATCAAAGACATCATCAAGTGAGCAAGGCAACAGGCCAAAGGCTGAGATGCCAAACAAGAGAAAAGGCAGCTTCAAGCTATATCACTTACCCTCTTGAATATCAATACCACTAAGACCCAATGCTAGTGGAGAAAAAGAGACTTTAGTGAAAAGAGAGCTCAACAAAATAAATTCCCAAAAGTCTATAGTGAATAGTGACAAGAAAACTATTTATAAGAGACCCATTTTTTTCGTCATGTCCTAACGGGACACTTTCTCGTTATGACAGAAAGAACAAATTTGTAGATTTGAGAATTTCACGTCTTAACAAGAAAGCAATTCCGTTATGACAGGAAGAACAAATGTCTTATCTTTGTCAGATATTTCGTCTTAACGTACCAGCTAACAGGAAACCAGAGAGTTCAACTTTGGTCCCATTACATATCCCATCCTAACGGGGTTCCTGACGAGAAAACAAAGGCTTCAATTTTGCTCTCATCACTTGTCCAGTTCTGACGTGCTTCCTAACGAGAAACCAGGGAGTTCAATTTTTGCTCCCGTCACATTCTCGTCTTGACGCAGTTCCTGATGAGAAACCAAGGAGTCCAACTTCTGCTCCCATCACATCCTCGTCCTGACGCCGTTCCTGGCGAGAATCTAGGAAGTCCATCTTTGCTCCCGTTGCATGTCCCATTCTGACGGCACTCCTAACAGAAAACCAAAAAACTCTTCACTCAGTCCCGTTACATATCCCATTCTAACGAAAAACCAGGGAACTCCTCTGAAGACCTTAAAACACTAGGAACACCCCTCAAACAACCCTTAAGGTTTTACAGACAAACATTCAAAGTTTTAAACACACAGACATTACCAGAACGATCATTGAATTATGCCAATCTATAACCTAACAACCTCTTCATTGGGATGAGGTTGGAGATGAAGGTTGGAGAACAACTGACAAGGCCGAAAATAATGCAAGCTATTACAGAGAAGATTGCACTGATTAAATAGAGACTGACCGAAGCTCAAAACTGGCAGAAAAGCTATGCAGATAATAGACGCAAAGACCTGAAATTTGCATTGGGGTTAAGGTATTCCTAAAAGTTGCACCCATGAAAGGAGTAACCCGTTTTGGGAAGAGGGGTAAATTATATCCCCGATATATTGGTCCTTATGAAATTTTGGAGCAAATCGGTTCTCTCACTCAACTCCATAACACATTTTTATTTTTTCTCTCAACCATCTCTCAAATTTCTTAATCCAAGTAAGTATTATTGGAAACTCTTTTTTTCTTTTTCTTTTTTTGGTTCTTTAGATCTATCAACTAATTTAATTTTGAGCATTATTCTTGTTAATCATAGAAAGTTAGATTTATTGAATTGTCCAAAAATATTTCTTAATGGCCGAAGCATTTAGAGTTGAGATTTCTTCATCAACATACTCATATAGATATTATGTAATTTTAAACTTACATAGGAAAAGTGTAATATCATATTTTAGAAATCAAAGAAATATATAGGATAAAAATCATGAAGTTTTATTGGTCGCTGGATATCAACATATTTTTTTTAAAGAAAAATATCAAATAACCGAATATGTATTTGAAGGAATAAGATTTGTTTTGTCATTATTGAACTATACATATAGCATCTGTAAGTGCAAGAGGTGTAGGTAATTTGTAAAAAGGGAACTATTGTCATGAAAATTTGGAGTTTGTAGAAAACTTTTGAATTTTTTTTAAAGAAAAAAAAAAGAATAAGAATAAAATCATTTTAAATAAAGATGTTTTTTTTGTCTTGATCAAGCCTAGAACTAATAATGGATCAAGATCTTACAAATGTATCACTATTAAGTCTCAAAACAATTTTGTAATTTTGGGTCTAGAAAATATTAATGTTTGATCTAGTTTTACTAAGGGTCTAGCATAGTCAAAATAGACTTCTAGATAAAACCTATGTCTTTGAGGCTGATATAGCTAAATTTTATCGGTTCAAGTGGTTAACAAAACAAATCAGCCTTTTTAGCTACCTTAACAGGTAAGGGGAAATCCTTAACCTTTTTAAGTGTTATTTCATTGCATAATTTTTATGAAAAAACTTTTTACTTGTTTTATTTAAATGCTTATGTTATGTTAATTAAATGCTTATACTATGTTATTTATATGCTTACAAGATTTTATGTGTCACCTTAAATATTTGTATAAGTTAGAGAAGTTATTTATTGTCACTCAAAGATTTAAGGGTATATCATTTTTATTAATGTTCATTATGAAAAGTAATTCCAAATTAATTTTTGGAAAGTAAAGAGAAGTAAAACCCTCTATTGCCCAAAGTTGAGTTAGGAGAAAATAAGTAACGAAAAATATAAGAGTTTTATAAGATGGGGCAAGAGTGTGGAAGAAATAATTTTGACTTAAGAATTCAGAGAAACACAGAACAGTACCAACGCTAGAAATGAACGCGCAACACACTAAAGAACGTCGAGGAAGTAGAATCCATCATTTTTGCCAAGGAAACGCAAAATTCAATAAAATAGTCTTATTATGATCATTTTAACGGAGCTTTCTTTTTTCTTTTTCTTTTTTTTTCTCAACCCCACATTCAAAATTATCTCAATTTTTTTCCTGCATTTTCCCAGCATACAAACAGAACAAACAATATTACTAATCAAAATCAGTAACTACCCTGAACCCATGCCAGGTCCCAGAAATGAAAAGACATAACCAATACAGAGTAAAATTATATTGTACCAAACATTCATAGGGGACAAAGCTATCAACGTTAAATCCGAAATGTGTTACCACTTACCAGGTTCCAGCAGAGGTTGCATAAGACTAACCACCACAAGAGAGAGATTTTGCGGACTGGTATTTTTGTCGTGTTCCCACCTTTGTTTTGCAGAGCAGCAACGCAGTGTCAACCAAAACTAAAATCAAACACCAAATCGCAGAGACTGTAAGGCCATTAAGACGCATAAAAAGGAATACAAACAAAATGTTATAGAACCAAACAGAGCTGCGCGAAGAGGGAGGGAATGACCTGGAATTAAGAATGTCAAGAAAAGAAATGGCGAGATATGTTTGTCTGAACTTGCTGTAGGGGGGGTATTTTGGGTTCACCCGGTAAAATTTGGCTACGAATGGGTTTTGCCGAGCTCGCTGGGCATGCTCTTAGCTTACGATCCGAACATGGATGACGGAGGGAACGGGGAGAATATCAGATCGGAAGGAAAAGAGAGAGGTGGCCGGCGCCAGTGACGAGTGCGCCGAGGGAAATACTAGACAACGGTCTTCACGTACGGCGAGGGAAGAGTGGAAGACGAATGTGAGAGAGAGCGGAGATTTTGAAAAGACTTAAATTGATCCAGCGGCGTGAAGAGGGGGATTTTTTTAAAAATTTTGATGGAATGATTTGAGGATTCGGGTTGTGTTTGATATAAGGTTTTAGTAGGTTTTGGTCCGCGACTAAAATTAATTGATATAAAAAAAGTAAGAATTTTTTTTTTTTTTTGAAAAAATAAAAAGGTAAGAATGTTTGGTATGAAAAAAAAAAAATGTTTAATAGTGATTTTTTTATTTAAATAATAATAAAAAGTGATTGATATGACGTAAAAAGTAAGAAAATATATAAAAAGTTAAAAAGTAAGATGAATAGTATTGAAGAAAAAGTAAATAGTATTAAAGGCAAAACCTGTTATCAATCGGAGCCTCGATTTTACAATGTTTTTGATTGTCTTGTTTTTATTTTAAAGTTAATTTTATTTTAGGTAAAGTCGATATACTTCCCTCAAATTATTATCTAATTGATAATGTTTTTCTCAAACTTTCAATTGTGACAATATCCCCACAAACTATTAAAATATTGTCAATGTCCCCCCTAAAGCTAACAAAAAGATAAAAATGCCACTATATATTTTTCAATAAGATACAATTACCCCAATAAATTTGAAAAAAAATTAAAAACAAATATAATTTTTTTAAAAAAAAAAATAGTAATTTTTTTATTATAAAAAGGATTAAAAAAAAAAATTGGCCAATCCTTGGATTATATATATATATATATATTCAGTTCTAGGTTTTTTTTCTAGAATTTTTAGTATTTTGTTTTTTTTAATTTTACTAAGGGTAGTTTCGTTTTTGGGAAGACATTGACAATGCTTTGGTAATTTGAGGGGACATTGTTGCAACTAAAAGTTTGAGAGGGACATTGTCAATTAGGTAATAATTCAATGGGGGGTATGTAAACTTTCTCCTTTTATTTTTTAGAATAATACGTTTTATTCTATGGGTTATGGGCTTAT
>NC_081550.1:8227086-8229578 GCF_901000735.1 Corylus avellana
TAAATAAAGCTTTAAGTGATAACACCTAAAGTTTTAATATTCAAATTCAAATAAACTCTACTATATTGGAAGAAATTTCTGTTCATTCTAATAACCTAATCTAAATATTAAATAAACTAATACTGATTTAAACAATCTAATCTTTGTTCAAGCACAATTTTCTGTATAATGACGTGGCACGCCCAACAAGCTTGATTTGACCAACGTACGAACGATTTGAACTGCACAACAAAGAATAGAGAAGGATCGAAGTGACCGGGGGTGAGCCGGCGTAAGCACTCCGATGCCTAAGTCAGAATGGGAAAGAGAAAGGATATTGTCAACAACTACGAAACTCAGATAATGAGAGTTGTGATTACCTTTGCTTTGATAATATGACTTGTATTTATAGGCAGGGGGAGAATTTGATTTCCCACACATTCAGGAATCTTATCCCTTGATATCGGCTGATCAAACATTTGAATGAAATATCATGTTTGTTAGTTGCTCTATGATTTCAGTGGCTTGAAATCAGAGGATCAGCTTTGTAATCTTTTAGGCCATGCTAAATTAGAGCGTCCGAGTAGGACTCAATCGCTTTTGTGATCTTAGATATCAACTGACATATCTTCATTGATATATGCAGGATCTATATTGTAAAAAGATATGATAACAAGATTACTTATTTATTAAAAGTAGCATCTTTCAGGATATCGGAGTTATCCCCTTTACCGAGACTTGCGTGTCCTGAGTTAATCTCGGACTTTACGGTCTCGGCTAGAGGGGGTCTCGGATTTCATGGTCTCGGACTCGCGGTCTTGGACTCACGGACTCGGATAAGCAAGTCTCGGATTCATGGTCTCGGATAAGCAGGTCTCGAATTCATGGTCTCAGGCTTGGGCCTTTTCAGGTTGGGCCTAGGGACTGCTGAATAAATAGTGGGCTAGTCCATGACCCAACAATTACCCCCAATTTCGATGTTTGTAGAACTAAGGAAATTTTATGTCTTGCCGGAATGGGCCCACCTACCGAGACTAGCTTTATTAGGAAAAGTTCTAAGATAGTCAATGACTTTCCCACCTCGTCTCGGACAACTAAGGCGGCAAAATTTAAATTTCAAATTTTGGAGGGAAATTTCAAATTTCAAATTTCTGGGCGACGTCGGTTGGTATCCCGAAACCTTGTCGTATCATTAACTCTGGCGTTTGAGTACCCTGCACGCCTCATCTGCATGCGGCGTTGGTTGGCATCCCAAGACCCTGTCGCACCTGGCACATTTAATACCCCTGCTACCGAGGTGAGCTCCTTTTTAAATAAGGTGATATCTCCTTTGTATCTATCCATTTTCTGTTCTGGTGATAAAATTCTGGTTTCTCTTCTTCATTCTCCAAATGCCAGCTCCTCTACTCTCTCTCTCTTTCCTTATCACTATGTCTGGCTCCGATGGTCTCGGTGGCAATACTTATCCAGCTTGCTGGCAGTCGGAACTAACCAAAGCAGACGAGGCTAAAATCAGAGAGGAATGCTTCATTCCCAGATCAGTGAAGCTTCGGTTCGATAAGGAGCAAGTAGGTGCCATTGTGCGAGCTGACGCACACAAGGTCTGTTTATATGAAACTATGTTTCGTTCTGGTTTCCGACTGCCTTTTTCGAGGGTAGTGCGAGAGTTGTTGAGTCTCATAAATCTAGCCCCGCACCAGATTGTTCCTAACAGATGGAGGGTCTTCTATGCCTGTACTTTACTCTGGCCAATGGCCCTTGGGCCAGGCCATTACCTCTCTGCCCAGGAGTTTTTGTGGTTCTATCGGCTTCAGAAGAACCCAAAGTGTGAGGGCTTGTACAACTTCCAGTCTCGACGGGAGAAGTTTATACACATGGATGGCAAGTATTCCAGCAATCACGGGTGGAAAGCTAAGTATTTTTTCGCCACTGGTCAATGGGAGTTTCACCCCACCGAAATTGCTAGAGGTCCAAGGGTGCCGTGGGAGACGAGTGTCCCTGCTAAAAACACTTCCAAGGAACCGACTTTTAGTGAAGATGAATTGAAGCGTGTGGACGACGTTGCCGCATGGGCTCGGAGACATGAAAACCTGATGTTTTATACCGAACTGATGGAGACCTTCTCTGAAGGGAAGGGCATCGAAAACCTTGACGGAGGCGCTGGCAGAAAAAGGAAGAGACTCGCCTCCGTGGTCGTCCGAGACCCAAGTCTTGCCACCTCGAGTCCTCCGGCCGCAAACACTCGAGGAGCTACCCCCCGGAAATCTCGTCTTGACAAAGGCAAGGGCAAAATGGTTGAACAACCTAAGCAGAAGAATATCCCTTTTCGAACCGGCGGGGCCTTAAAAATACGTGGGGGTCCAGCTCCACCTGTGGCCCCCCAATTTCGGACTACTGGCCCCCTAAAAATGGACGTCAAGGCCAAAAAGCCTATCACTCCTACTCGGGCAGCCAGAGTCTTGAGATTGGTTGACAAGCCTGAGGACCACGAGGCCCCTCAACCGGAAAAAAAA
>NC_081550.1:8229678-8232238 GCF_901000735.1 Corylus avellana
CTCTAAATAAAAATATAAGTAAATAAAGTTTTAAGTGATAACACCTAAAGTTTTAATATTCAAATTCAAATAAACTCTACTATATTGGAAGAAATTTCTGTCCATTCTAATAACCTAATCTAAATATTAAATAAACTAATACTGATTTAAATAATCTAATCTTTGTTCAAGCACAATTTTCTGTATAATGACGTGGCACGCCCAACAAGCTTGATTTGACCAACACACGAACGATTTGAACTGCACAACAAAGAATAGAGAAGGATCGAAGTGACCGGGGGTGAGCCGGCGTGAGCACTCCGATGCCTAAGTCAGAATGGGAAAGAGAAAGGATATTGTCAACAACTACGAAACTCAGATAATCAGAGTTGTGATTACCTTTGCTTTGATAATATGACTTGTATTTATAGGCAGGGGGAGAATTTGATTTCCCACACATTCAGGAATCTTATCCCTTGATATCGGCTGATCAAACATTTGAATGAAAGATCATGTTTGTTAGTTGCTCCATGATTTCAGTGGCTTGAGATCAGAGGATCAGCTTTGTAATCTTTTAGGCCATGCTAAATTAGAGCGTCCGAGTAGGACTCGATCACTTTTGTGATCTTAGATATCAACTGACATATCTTCATTGGTATATGCAGGATCTATATTGTAAAAAGATATGATAACAAGATTACTTATTTATTAAAAGTAGCATCTTTCAGGATATTGGAATTATCCCCTTTACCGAGACTTGCGTGTCCTGAGTTAATCTCGGACTTTACGATCTCGGCTAGAGGGGGTCTCGGATTTCATGGTCTCGGACTCGCGGTCTTGGACTCACGGACTCGGATAAGCAGGTCTCAGATTCATGGTCTCGGATAAGCAGGTCTCGAATTCATGGTCTCGGGCTTGGGCCTTTTCAGGCTACGCCTGGGGACTGCTGAATAAATAGTGGGCTAGTCCATGACCCAACAGTTACTCCCAATTTCGATGTTTGTAGAACTAAGGAAATTTTATGTCTTGACGGAATGGGCCCACCTACCGAGACTAGCTTTATTAGGAGAAGTTCTGAGATAGTCAATGACTTTCCCACCTTGTCTCGGACAACTAAGGCGGCAACATTTAAATTTCAAATTTCGGAGGGAAATTTCAAATTTCAAATTTCAAATTTCTGGGCAACGTCGGTTGGTATCCCGAAACCTTGTCGTATCATTAACTCTGGCATTTGAGTACCCTGCACGCCTCATCTGCATGCGGCGTCGGTTGGCATCCCGAGACCCTGTCGCACTTGGCACATTTAATACCCCTGCTACCGAGGTGAGCTCCTTTTTAAATAAGGTGCTATCTCCTTTGTATCTATCCATTTTCTGTTATGGTGATAAAATTCTGGTTTCTCTTCTTCATTCTCCAAATGCCAGCTCCTCTACTCTCTCTCTCTCTTTCCTTATCACTATGTCTGGCGACGAGGGATCTGGCTCCGATGGTTTCGGTGGCAATACTTATCCAGCTTGCTGGCGGTCGGAACTAACCAAAACAAACGAGGCTAGAATCCAAGAGGAATGCTTCATTCCCAGATCAGTGAAGCTTCGGTTCCATGAAGAGCATGTAGGTGCCATTGTGCGAGCTGACGCACACGAGGTCTGTTTATATGAAACTATGTTTCGTTCTGGTTTCCGACTTCCTTTTTCGAGGGTAGTGCGAGAGCTGTTGAGTCTCATAAATCTGGCCCTGCACCAGATTGTTCCTAACGGATGGAGGGTCTTCTATGCCTGTACTTTATTCTGGCCAATGGCCCTTGGACCAGGCCATTACCTCTCCGCCCAGGAGTTTTTGTGGTTCTATCGGCTTCAGAAGAACCCGAAGTGTGAGGGCTTGTACAACTTCCAGTCTCGACGGGGGAAGTTTATACACATGGATGGCAAGTATTCTAGCAATCACGGGTGGAAAGCTAAGTAGTTTTTCGCCACTGGTCAATGGGAGTTTCACCCCACCGAAATTGCTGGAGGTCCAAGGGTGCCGTGGGAGACGAGTGTCCCTGCTAAAAACGCTTCCAAGGAACCGACTTTTAGCGAAGACGAATTGAAGCGTGTGGACGATGTTGCCGCATGGGCTCGGAGGCATGAAAACCTGATGTTTTATACCGAACTGATGGAGACCTTCTCTGAAGGGAAGGGCATCGAAAACCTTGACGGAGGCGCTGGCGGAAAAAGGAAGAGACTCGCCTCCGTGGTCGTCCGAGACCCAAGTCTTGCCACCTCGAGTCCTTCGGCCGCAAACACTCGAGGAGCTACCCCCCGGAAATCTCGTCTTGACAAAGGTAAGGGCAAAATGGTTGAACAGCCTAAGCAGAAGAATATCCCTTTTCAAACCGGCGGGGCCTTAAAAATACGTGGGGGTCTAGCTCCACCTGTGGTCCCCCAATTTCGGACTACTGGCCCCCTAAAAATGGACGCCAAGGCCAAAAAGCCTATCACTCCTCCTCGGGCAGCCAGAGTCTTGAGATTGGTTGACAAGCCTGAGGACCACGAGGCCCCTCAACCGGGAAAAAAAAAAAAAAAAAAAAGAAATTGAAGAA